>NW_025335568.1:60831214-60942087 GCF_004798865.1 Varanus komodoensis
GCCTGTTCAGTGTTAGAGGGAGCTGTCTTAAAAATTAATATAGGAAGCTGTCCTATACTGGATCAGATCACTGGGTAGTCCCATCTAGAAAAGGACTGCAGCTGGAGGAACAGCGGCTTGGTGGTAAAGCTCATTCTTCACATGCAGAAACACCCAAGCTCAATCCAGCCCAAGGCTAGGAAGGAATGCTGATGACAGATGGAGAGCTGCTGCCAGTCAGTGTTGACAGTACTGGGGTTAGATGGGCCAAAAATATGTCTCAGCAGAAGGCATCTTCCTACGTCCATCTCTAAGGTCCTTTCCAGCTGTTACTTGAAATAAATGAGGGCTGCATGTGAAGTTTGTGCTCCATGGAATAGCTTCTCCACAAGCTTTCAAAATGACCAAGATCTAAAAAGAAAGTAAATACATTTGAAATATGATACACTGTTGCCCTTTCTTAGGCTAGTGCTAGAATTACGCTAAGGTATGGCAGCCACCAGAATAGCAGCCCTCACTCTCCTCATTTGTTCTCCTCCAGAACCATCTGGGAATCATCGTGAGTGAAGTGGAAGCACTGGCTTGTGACGATCCCTGCCTGCCCCCTGCTAGTAATGGTGGGTCGGGTGGCATGGAGGCAGGGAACGCTGCCCCACAGCGATGTCACCTTGCCCCTCTTGAAATTCTATTTTTTATTTATTTATTTATTTAAAATATTTGTATGCCATCCTAATGCGCAAAAAGCCTCAGGACGGCTTACAACATAAAATAAGATGTACATAAATAAAATCCCCGGCCCACAGTGGCTACAATTAAAAACATAGAAAAAAACAATATTAAAACTTATTAAAATATCGCTGGAATAAAAAGGTCTTCACCTGGCGCCAAAAAACAAATAACGACAGCGCCAGGCGGACCTCTCTGGGGAGCGCATTCCATAGATGGGGTGCCAACGCAGAGAAGGCCCTCCTCCGGGTACTCACCCTCCTAATATCATTCACGGAGGGTTCCCAGAGAAGGGCCTCTGCTGCCAATTCTAGAACTTGCCAAAGGAGGCAGGAGCCAGGGCTGCATTCTCTGTTCCATCTTACCTTGGCCTTGAATGAACAGGGAACTCACAGTGCGGCCCCGTGCATGCCCATTCAAACGTGCCCAGTTGAGTTCATGCCCCGTTGAGTGATTCTTCCCAGGTAAGTGAATAAAGGATTGCAACCAAAATGTTTCAAGGAAGTCTGCAAGAGACTTGAAAATTTTCTAATTTTAATTAGATTTTCATACATAAAATGTAGATAATGCTTAGTTAATTTAGATAATTAGATAATATTTATTTGTGAGAAGAAATACTTCTTTCACATCCCACACACAAAACATTCAGCATTCTTACCCATTCCACTTGCGACTGTGTTCCTGTTAAGAAGTATCCTTATCAATTTTAGAGTAGAGGCTTGAATTAGTGCCACATGACAAAACAGATGCTTATTTGCTTTCTTTCTCTCTCTCTTTTTTGCAATCCCTCTAGGTGGCTTCACAATTACAGGTATGAATTTATAATTATCTTTTTGTTCCAAAGTATGTTTGCAGTGTAAAAGACGAAGCACTTTCTCTGCTGCTTCTTTGCTCTCCTTTTTAAGCTCCTTAAGGAAGGCCTGCAGCAAAGTGTTAGCCTTTTCATACATCATTCTGTACCTATTTCAGATAAGAAGGCCATCAATTGCTCCCGTTTGCTACCTCCAGGATCAATACCCTCTGCTAGGTGATAAGTCTTTTGTCTTCATGTCTCTTCTTGTGTTCCTCTTGAATTCTTCTGTTAAAAACCCGTAAAGTTTTCAAAGAGGAATTCAGAGAGGCATGAACTTAGAGAGCTGTCCAACATCATTGCAAAAGTAGATCCTCTTACTGAGGTGGGAAGACCTCTGTTCCAGCCAGCCAAAACCTGTGCCTACCCTCTCTACCCTAAAAGGCTTCAAGATGAATTACTGCAATGGAGATATGAAATTGCTTTCTGTGTTCTTTGACATAAGGCCGACAAACCCATCACACTAGGAAGAATCTGGGTACAATGCACCAGTAACAGCTGCCACCTTTAAATGCATGTCCTTCTCATGCTCTTCTTGCAGTCCCCTCCCAGTCACTGAATTAAGGCTTTTGTGAAAGAATTGCCCACTGAATTGCACCCTTTTGCACTCTGAATGTGCTTGCAGGTTTCCTCTCTGTTGATACAGGTGCCCCATAGTTTTTAAAATTTATTGAGCTTAAAACAACTTTGGTGCCAGAGGGAAGGATCTGTGAATGGTTGCACAGAAGGGATTAGAATGGACCTGGGGGAGCAGAAGAGGTGTGGCTAAGTTCAGGAAATCTCTGAATTCAGGAAAAAGCAAAAACAGCACAAATCACCAGTCATTGCATGGGGAGGCAATATTTTGAGGAACATCACTGAAACAGAACTAAAGCCAAGGCTCCTATCTTTGTGAGCTTCTTTTTCTCCATTCTAGAAGGATGAAATGCCTCTCCTGAGCCAGTAAGAGCTTTAAACTAAAAGTTGCTAGATTTTTTTCCAGTCTAGCTGCACCCCTCCTTTGCCTTTATTCCCCACCCGCTTTGCCTTCAGCCCCACCTACTACTGGAATGTTACACCCAAGAGCTTCTCTGAAATTTAGTTTAGCCCTCACACTAAACAAGGTTCCCCATCTGCTGTAACACTGGAAAGGAATCTGAGGTCATGCCTTGCCAATTGCACAGAAGGGGTTGCCTTGCTTGAGCCAGAAAAGATGGAGAAGAGACAGAGTTAACAGGCTTAAAAAGCAACTTTTGCAGATCAGATGTGCAGAGCTCTTGTATAAAATATTCACCAACACGGAACCCAGATTAGACCAAAGGAGATATCTAAAGAAGATGGCACCATATGCTCTGTTAGCTAACCTCTTGGCTTCTTCTTGTTTTTTCTTCTGTAATCAAGGGAAATGTTTGAATGGTAAGACATAGTGATCTCTTTGATGCACACTAGGATTAACATTAAACTCACATACTAAGACTCTAGTTTGTACACAGTTTGATGACTGGCTGTGATGTTTCCTTCTCACAAACTTAGCATCACATGTTTCAGGATAACAAGCTAACAGGCTGCAACGATTCACTGAGAATGATTTGAACGCATAATGCAGAGCTTGAGAAATCTCATGATACTATGGACCTAAGCATCTTTTGCCCTCTCAAACCATTCTTCTGGCAACACGGCCACTGCATAAAATCCAGGGAGCTGCTAGATCAAAATCATGCCTACAGCTGAATTTCTGGACCTGTGTACCACGTTACCTATAGCTCTCTTTGATTTGCAGGTTGTCACTTTAATAAAAGTCAGGGGAGTTTTAAGCACTGCATCACTCAGCCCTAATCATAATGGCTGCAAGATCCACTACCCGGACCTTCTACCCATCATAGTAGCCAGCAGATTTAGTTGTAAGAAATCATCAAGACCCTGTGGGAATTAAACTAAACCTGCAGCTTAGCCACTCAGCCTGCCGAGGGACCTTAGGCCAGCCACCATCTCTCATCCAAACCTCCCTCATAGGGTTGTTGTAAGAATTACAGGAAGAGAGAAGTTATGGTCACCTTTTTGAGCTTCTTGATGGAGCAGTAGGCTTAACAAGTGATCAGTAAACTTAGCCAGTGATGCAGAGTGCTAAGGCTTGGATCAGCATCTCACCCACCTTATGAGTGGGAAGTCCTTGACAAAGCATTTGTTAATAATTATTATGATTGGGGAAAAGGGAGCTCTGTTGAAACCTCTGAGCAGACAGTTACTCGCAGGCCAAGCTCTGTGTTAATGACAAGTTTTACACAAAATATTGCTAATGTTTGTAAATAAATGGTTTTGCAAGGCAAATATCCATGTGCCAATTGGAGCACATGCCCTTGCCTCTTTGTATTTGGAAATCCTGCCTTTTGGACTGGGGAGAGGGAAAAGCTATTTGCAGTGTCCAGAGTCAATTGTTTAGAAGTCATAAAATTTCCATTCTTATTTAATAGGAAACATTTATATGTTTAATTCTGTCAAACAACAGCCAGCGACCAGTACCTCTATCAGTAATGAAGAAGAATTTGGGGAATATAGAAACAGAGCGAGTCAGAAGGGGACTCCCAGGCCATCTAGTCTGACCCCCAGCTCCAGCCAACTCCACTTATGACATGCCTACCATATGAAGGGCACTGCTTGGAAACACACACATATCCTGGTTAGGAAATGCAAACTTGGTGTGAGTTGAGCCAAAAGCACTGCAGATGTTGGTACTGCTCTTCAGTAAGTCCCTTTCCATTCTTGTCCAACCCCTTACCCCAAAATGTACTTTCCAGTGGCAGAGACCATGCAAAGTAGAGGGCTGTGCCTAAGACCTCTGACCCTAATGGTGTTTTACACTTATGTACTGGTATCTTTGACAATGAATAGGAATGGCTTCTATCAAGCAGGCCCAACAAAGAAGTATGTTTCTCTCTCTCTCTCTCTCTCTCTCTCTCTCTCTCTCTCTCTCTCTCTCTCTCTCTCTCTCTCACACACACACACACACACACACACACACACACACACAGTTTCTTTGTCCTGTATTTATTCCATCATTCCCCCACCACTGGTAGCCAGGTTGTTGGAGGCGGCCCTTTCCTATGGAGCCACTCTGGTTAATTTCTCTATGGAATAAATATAGCATAGCCATGGCTCTGAGGAACCCAAGAGAAGATTAGAAGTACACAGCAATGACAGAGAAAAGGTCATGGCTGCACTAAAATGTACAGTTTTCTATTAGTTGCAATTGCTTTTCCCCTTAAAATCTAACCCAGACAGAAGCTGCAAAAGTGCAGTTGGAAATAAATTCTCATTAGATCACTGCTCAAAAGGTGATGGGTGTCAGTCTAATCTTCTGATGAACTTGAACAAGAGCAAGTTCATTCATGGCTCAGTGTATTCCTGGGAGGCTCCGAAAGTAGACAGGGCTTAGGGCTGGGCAACTTCAGCTGTTGCTGGGCTTCAGCTACTGCTATCCTTGACCACTGACCTTGCTGGCTGGGGCCAAGGGGCTTGGAGTCCATAGGAGTGTGTGCTGTGAGAATTTATAACAGCAATAACCTTGTGTGGAGTAGAAATTGCAATTCACTGGCTATGTCAATTCCTCACCTCTAACAGAACCTAACTCCCTGAAGCATTAAAGCCTCCATTAAAACCCAACCCAACCCACTGATCTTTACTTCTTTGCCCATCATTTCATTAGGCCAGCGTGTCTTCAGGAAGGTACATGCTAGAGACCATCCTCTCCCTTCTACTGTAATCAACATTCAAGGTATTCCAGTTTGCTAGGACGCTGCTTCAGCCAGTGCATGCCTTTATATGGTGATGAAGAGATGAAAAGGGTTTCCACTGAAAAATGAGATCACAGATTAAATAACCAACAAGTTGCTGTCTGTCACTGGGGCCCAAACAGCCCCTGTTTCAGGAAGCTACCTCTTAATGTCTCATGGAAGGGCTTGTCTAATCTACTTCACCTAAGTCTGTCAGGCTGTCAGTTCTGTGAAGTCTTTGCTTAAAGGAAATCATTATGGATTTGAACCCAAGAGAGACAGTGGACCAATAAAAGTTAACAAACAGCTTGACTCAATATTCTCACTCCCATCAACTTGGTTTTGATTATAATGTCCAGCATCCCCAGGCAGCATGGAGTAAAAAGCTGGTTAGGGGGTGGTGAAAACTGTAGTCCTACCCATTTGGAGGGCACTGGGTTAGAGAAGGCTGAGCAACAGGATAATGAAAACAAAACAAGGTTAATTATTTTTGTCCTTTTCCTACTCAGATCCGCCCATGTTTAGCCCGCCAGACTTTATGGCCCAGCAAGGGCTCATTAAACCCTTTTTGCTTCCTATTTTGTAGTGCAGTGCCAGGCAAACTCTGCTCAGCTGGGTAGGTTACAAATTCTACAGGCCGTTCTAAATCCTGGTGGCTGTATCTATCCCTCCATTCCACTACCCATTATGGGACCCTATAACTACTTGGCCAGGGGGCCTAACCTCAGTCATCCCTAAGCCTTTTTCTTAAGACTGCTCTCTACAAGGTCCATGTCCAGACACAGCATCTCATGAGGGCCACCATTCCCATAATGCATCTGTGAGACTTACTCCTGTAACTCCAAATGCCACCCACCTAGGCCTACCCACTGCTACCAGGCAAGGCCAGATAAGTCCATAAGGACTGCTGACAGAGAACAAGAAGGCAACCAGATAGCACAGTTCCCAGGGTCCACACAATGCTAAACATCCTGCCTTCCACATTTATATCCACCTTGTACTGCATTCTCTGGGTCAGCCATGACCTACTGCACCCCTTAGGGGGTGCCTTCTAGAAGTGTTAGAGTGCAAGTCCTATCATTCCCTGAGTGGGATTTTTGGTCCCACACATCTGGAGGATAACAAACTGAAAAAGAATGATCTGTTCTGCATTTACTACATTTCTAATCCTCCCAAAGAGAAATGTTCACTGGAAAGATTGAAAATAGTTAACAAGCTAAAAAAAGTTATAGAGGAATTAAACATATAAAATACAATACAAAGCTTTAAAATAATAAAATACAATAATAATCAACACCACAGAACCACAGTAACCTTGACTTGTTGTTATACACCATCAAGTCACCTCCAGTTTAGGATAGCCCTGTGCATGGCATCCCTGCTCAGCTCTTGTAAATTCATGGCTGGGGCTTCCTTCAGGGAATCAATCCATCTCATAGTTGCTCTTCCTTTTCTTCCTCTGCCTTCGACTTTCCCTAGCATGATTGTCTTCTCCAGGGAGGTTTGCCTTCTCATGCTCTGCCTGAAGTACGGCAGACCAGTTTTGTCATTTTTGTTTCCAGGGAAAGTTCTGGCTTCATTTGATTCAGGACATATTTGTTCATCCTTCTGTCAGTCCAGCAAAGCTCTCCTCTCACAGCATGTTTCAAAAGCATCAGTTTTCTTCCTGTCAGCAACCTAGATAACAGGTTCCTTAAAATGCCTTGGAGAAAAGAAAGGTCTTTTTGGCACCGGTGGAACAACAATGCAGATGCCAGGCAAATCTCTTTGGGAAATACTCCACAAGTGGAGTGTCACCACCGTTTAGGCCTTTCTATTGTAGCCACCCACCTACTTTCCTTTGGCAGGGGCACCTCTGAAAGTAACCCTAAGGATCCAAGCAAATGAAGTAGACTCGACTATCCGGCTCGTGACTGTCCGCCCTCCATACTATCTGGCCTAGTTAAAAAATAACTATCAATGAACCGTAAAATAAGTTTCAATAATTTTTGTAGGAATTAAGCCTACATTTTACATTAATGCTTTGTTTATTTTAAAAGTGCATGTATTCATACTGTACAGTGTACATGATTTTATGTTTCCTGCAATTAAGTTAGACATAAAATTTATCTTAAAATGTGTACAATATTTTTATTCTTGGACTTCCTTTTTCTGTAATAAATTTTTAAAACATACAGTACAGTGCATAACAAACATTGATAAAGTACTGGCCTGTACTAAGAGGTCAGAAAATATGAATAAGAGCGGGTTTTGGTTTAAAAAGGGTGTTTTTAATGGGATGGGTGGGGTAGGAAGTGAGCATTTATAGAACTCCGGCCTATCCAGCATTTTTGGTATCCGGCCTGCCCTTCTGCCATATTAGGCTGGATAGTTGGGAGTCTACTGTACATATGGAAAGAGAAGTGACTTTATATACTCTGGTCCCAAGCCTTTTAGAACTTTAGGTGATATGAACTCTTTCAGTTGGACTTGGGAATGAACTGGGAGACACAACAGCTGAAAAAGCATAACTCCTGCGATCAAATCAGCCAGTCCCAGGCAGTCGTCTAGGCCTTCTGTAGCAACATTGCGGCTCTTTGAAGCACTATCCCATGCAGCAATCTTCAGCAACCCCAGCTGCACTGCATCTCCCTGTCATTTTTTGGTAACAAAACTGGCTTCATGCCCCTCCAGAGAAATAAAAATCTGATTGTGTGCGTCCTACCTCCCCTCTGTTGCCATTGTCTCAGGTAGTTAACAAATTCCTTCCCTTTTTTTAAATCACCAACCAAGTGTTTAAAATCCTCCTAAATTCTCTTCTTCCAAAGAACAAAGGGGAGATGAGAGGGGAAAAGAAAAGAAAATTCAAGTGACTGGCACAGAGCTAAGGATTAATTTCTTCCTAACAAGAGGGACTTTGCATTGGCAGAATTGAATAGGGTTTCCAGGTGTCCCTTTGTTAAGGAGGGTCCACATTCCAGAACAGAACCACCACATCATTTAAAAGATGTTCTTTATATCTACAGCCAGACCTGTTTGTAGAACAAAACACTCTGCTCCAAATAATCATAATTCCTGTTTTTTAGAACATAGATGTGGCAGGCAAGAAGCCCCTTTAAAACCCAGGTACTTAGAACATTTCTTGCCAGAATATATTGTATGAAGTGAAACGTGCTCTATGTTGAGCACATCCTTTACCAATGGCTGGAAACAGTTTGCTGCTTGAAAATGACCTGTGTGGTAGCAACTCTAATCCTGCATTGTGGGAGAGCAGCACCTGCCACTTACCAAGGGCCTGGGTCAACGTGTCCCATCAGCTCACAAGGTTAGAGCTTCTACAAAGGGCATTTCTGAGCAGCCATGCACTTTGTGGGGATCTTGCCCTTCCAAGAGTTTGGACTCATATACATCACCCAAAACTGGCTCAGAATGGGTGGCAAATGTGATTGTATTACTCTCGGGAGTATCCCGCCTAAAAAGTGCCTGCGTGAAGAGACCCCAGGTGATGTAGTGATGAACTGTGATGTGCAGAATGGAACCAAGTGTCTCAGTATCCGTGCCTCTCACAATCACTCAGTTGGTGCAAGTCACAAAGCTCGGCTCGCATGGCCATTTGTCAAGGTGTGGCTTAGGTCCGTGAAGGCAAGTGAGTAGAGGGAGCCACCATTTGAAATTTGGAGAAATTACGATCCTGTGACCTCATTGCTCGTGCTTCTAGGCAGACCATCTGCGGCAGCAAGAGCTGGCCCCGAGCACACAGGTGCATGCCCCTTGGTTAATGGCCTTTCCCAAATCTACAGCAGATGTCCGTGTGCTCTTGCTGTTGCGGTGGAGAGCAGGAACCCATAAACAGTAGGTTGCAACTCGGTTTGACGGAAGCTGGGTGCAGAACAGAGACAGCCTTGGCTCAAACTCTACAGAGCTCTTTTATTGCTTTTTTTTGCAGAGGAGAATGAAGAGAAGCAGCCACTGACAAGCAAAGAGGAGGAAGAGCGCCGCATTGCAGAAATGGGGCGCCCCATCCTGGGAGAGCATACAAAGCTCGAAGTGATTATTGAAGAGTCCTATGAGTTCAAGGTGCAGGCATCATGCTTGTTTATTACTATGATGCTATTACAACCCAGTTTTCCAAGCAGAAGCAATCCTAAAAATTAATTTTGCATAAAGTTTCTTTTTTGAATGCTCAGGTTTCAAAATGCTGTGCCATGAAAGGGGAGATTGTGTAAATTATTAAGATTAAACAAATCTTTTCCACTTCTTCTCATTGTAAAGAGGGATAATTACAGCATGGGAAGCTTTATTGTGCAATTCTCTGGACTTCTGAGATTTTACCAGCAGTGCCTGCTGACTTTCAAGCAATCATGATTGTGTGTGTGTGTGTGTGTGTGTGCGCGCGCTGCTGCTGCTGCTGCTGCTGCTGCTGCTGCTGCTGCTGCTGCTGCTGCTGCTTAAGAAAAAGCAGAAAGGCTTGGAAATAGGAATTGGGCACTGAACATCAGAGCCCCTTTCGCCTATGCTTGTGGGAATTCAAGGAATGCAGACATACCTGCTGAAGAGACATCAGGGGTGCTTATTAGGAACTTCTGGCATCTCATGCCAGCCTCAGACTTTGAAATCTAAAAGTTACAACCAGGAGCTAAGAAACTTTAACTCATCTGAAGCCAAGGGCTTTAAGAGTTATTAGCATAGAATAATAGAGGAAACTCAGGTGACGGCCTTGATGAGAGAATTGCTGGAGGAGGAAAACATGGCAGTGCAGCCTGCTCAGCTTTGGTCTTCTCTATACAAGGCATTTATTGTGCCCTTGTGAGTAGTTTGTGGGTGTTTTACACAATATCCTCCTCCCCCAGCACTTCTCCCATGTTTTCCAAGCATTCCCCTTCCCCATTTTAGCAGAATCAGAAAACTCACTTTACTCTAGGAGTTCAGGGCTGTATATATGCTCCTTCCCCCTTCCTTTTATACACATGATGACCTTATAAGGTTGGCTAGGTTGTGAGATAGTGACTGACCCATAGGCCAAGTCTAATTCAATATCTACTACACCATACTGGTTATTTTAGCATTGCACTGACTATTGTATCATATTATATTTGCATTCTAACTGGAAACTTTTTCAGTTATATTTTCTGAAGATACCTTAAGGAAATCAACTATTAAAGGCTTGCAGTATGTGTGGGCCTCCATCAGGAGGAATTTCCTATCCACAAATGAATAAGAACCATTATAATTGGAAAAAACAATCTATTGATTCACAGAATCATAGAATAGTAGGGTTGGAAGGGGCCAGAGGACCATCAGGTAACCTCCTGCTCAGTGCAGGACACTAAATGGTTATCCACTTGCATCTTGAATGCCTCTAGTGTGGGAGAGCCCAAACCTCCCTATGTATTTGGTTCCATTGTCATACTGCTCTAACAGTCAGGCATTTATTCCTGATATATAGCCAGAATCTGGTTTCCTGTAACCTGAGCCCTTTATTCCATGTCCGGCACTCTGGGATGATCAAGTCCTTCCTCTTTGTTACAGACTTTCAGGTACTCGTAGAATGCTATCATATCTCCCCTCAGTCTTCTCGAGTCAAGGCTGAACAGATCCAGTCCTCTCCTCACAGGGCTTTGTTTCCAGTCCCTGGATCACCCTTGTTGCCCTCCTCTGAACCCTTTCTAGCTTGTCTGCATCTTTCAAACTGTGGTGCCCAGAACTGGACAGTGTACTTGGGGCCTCACCAGTGCTGAGTACTGAGTACAGGGGAACTGGTACTTCATGGGATTTGGAAGTGATACTTCTATTAGTGCAACCTAAAATAGCATCTGCCCTTTTGGCAGCCACATCACATTGTTGATTCATATTCTGCTTGTGATCTACAACAATTCCAAAATCCTCCTCGCTTGCAGAACCCTTTTCCTAGGTGCAGAACTTGGAATTTGTCCTGATTGAATTTCATTCTGTTGTTTTCAGCCCACCACTCCAACCTATCAAGATCACCTTGAATCTTCTTTCGGTCTTCCATGGTATTAACTATTCCACCCAGTTTCGTGTCCTCTGCAACGCTGATATTCATTCCCTCCACTTCCTCATCCAAATCAATAAAAATGTTGAGGAGCACTGAACCCTGCTGCCATACCCCACTTGTTACCTCTCCCCATTGACAAGCACTCTTTGAGTCTGATTCTGTAGCCCCCTGGGGATCCATCTGATAGTTGTTCCATCTAGCCCACTTTCCCAGGGTCACCTTTTTTTACCTTTCTGGAACTTTCTCTGTCCTCCATGATTTCTCAAAGATAATAGACTGTGGTTCTGAGAGTTCTTCTCCCAGCTCCTTTATGAATCTGGGATGAAGTTCATCATTCAGCCTAATTAGATGGTTCTTGACCATTTGCCTATCGATCTTGAGCTGCCAGCCTGCTCCTTTAGCTTGTACTTCCCCTTCATCTGGAAGGTCATAGATCTTCTTTCAGGAGAAGGCTGAGCTAAAGTAGGAATTGAGCACTTAATGCCTTTTCTCTGTCATCTGTTATCATTTTGCCACCCACATTGAGCAGCTTCACCCCCATTTCTTTCTTCTTTTACTTCAGTCTTATCTGAAGAAGTTTCTGTGTTGTTTTTGCATCCCCCACTAGCCTCAATTCATTCCTAGCTTTAACCTTAGAATCATAGAATTATAGAGTTGGAAGGAGCTATGAAGGCCATCCAGTCCAACCCCTGCTGTTGCAGGACACCATGTTACACCATCCCACTCAGAAGGCTGTCCAGTTTCTTTCTGAATATCTCTAGTGTGGGAGAGCAGTAGTGCCTCCCCTGCAATTCCATGCTGCCTGCCTGTATTCTTCCTTTATAGCCTGGCCTTCCTTCCACTTCCTATGCATGCCCTTTTTGTTTTCAGATCATCTCTAAGTTTTTTGTGAAGTCACATGGGCATCTTCTGTTGTCTTCCACCCTTTTTCCTTGTTGGAATTGTTTGCATTTGTGCCTTTTGAATTTCCTTTAAAAAAAAATCCCCACCCATCTTGGACTCCCATCCTTTTCTCATTAGAGTCACTTGCCATGGGACATTGTTCTGAGTTTATTAAAATTGGCTTTCTTGAAATTCAAGGTACATGTTTGGCTACATTTGGCTTTTGCTTCCTCTAGAATCACGTATTCAGGTATGGTATGGTCACGTCCCTCCAGTGTTCCCATAGCTGCCACTTTGTCCATTAGGTCTTCCCTGTTGGTTAGTATCAAGTCAAGGATAGCTGTTCCTCTTGTTCCTTCCTCCACTTTCTGTTGGAGGAGGTTTCCAACAACACATGTTAGGAATTTCTTGAAGGCACCATGTTTGGCAGAATTTGTCTCCCAACGGATATGGGGGAAATTGAAGTCCCCCATAATGGCGACATCATGCCTCCTTGAAACACTGGGAGTTTGCTTTCAAAAGTTTCAACCTCATCTTCACCTTGACTAGGGGGTCAGTAAAAGACCCCAACCACTCTGCTCCTTTTATTCCTTGCTCCACTTACATTAACCCAGATGCTCTTGATGGGGCAACTCAGCTCATCTTTTATTGTGATCCACTTAGAGGGCCCTCAGGCCAATTAGCAGAAAAGACATCTGAAAAGACAGACAGACAATCCTCTTGTATTTCTGTGCAGAGATAGATTACCTTTAACATATAGTGTGACTCCCCCTCCCTTTCTGTTCCTTCTGTTCTTCTTGAACAGGTTATATCCTTCAATTGTTGAATTCCAGTCATGGGAGTCATCCCAAGTTTCAGTTATACCTCTCAGGTCGTATTCCCCCTCCTGTATTAAGAATTCAAGTTCATGCTGTTTGCTTCCTGTATCCAGGCATTAGTATATAGACATCAAGGAACACATGCTTACACTCAACCTTATTTTGTTCTGCTCACCCCAAATATTGTGCAAATCTCTTAAATCAGGGATGGCAAACTTGCTTCCAGGGCAATTTCATATGGCCCCAGACAGGCCGACTGAATCATGCTGTTGCTTTAAAAAAAAAACTCAGCTCTAAGTTGCATTTGTAAGGAAAAGAAGCTATGAATCTCCAATAAGTATTAACATTGATTCCCAAAACAAGATGCCACTAATGCTCAGCTTCCTGTTGGGCTCCTAGGTTTAACATAACTAAAGAAGATCGATAGAAGATACAGACAAGTATCAAATTAGGCTTCCAATAAGGCAGTGCTGACTGGAGCATGCTGGAACTGCAGGCCTTTTTTCTGCCTAAATTCTCACAGTATCGCACCCTTAGTCAGCAGAAAGAAGTATTCTGAAGTAGCAACGTATTTGCCGTGCAGGAGAGGGGACACATCCATTCTTCAATCATATGGAGAAACATCTAGTGTGCATCTGCCTTCATTGCTGATCCAGTGTCTGGTCTTTTTCAATGAAAGTGGTTTCAGTAACTAATGATTTTAAAAACTTCAGCCTGGGAAGCACTGCAGGTCAAGTTGGAGACACCACTGGACTGGGAGAACGAGTAGCTGGGCCTGGTCAGCTCAGCTTGGCCTGCTCCCATCAGTAGGATCGGGCTGTGAAATGTTTCTAGAAATTATTTGTCAGGATGTTCTTGCACATAATGGAGACTGAAATACAGACCTGACAGCTTCACATTTAGCAGCTTTCCTTGTTGCCTGGAATTCCTTGCAGGTGTGTGAGCAGGTGGCATTTCCTGTAGATCTGTTGGGGGGTGAGGTACGGCTTCCACTTCTCTGCAACCAGCATGGAAATGCTGAGTTGCAGGCTGGGGGGGGGGGAATGTGCACGGTAGTTTCTTTAGAAGGTGGTGGCAACAAATATCTGGCACATACATTTCAACCCTTTAAAAAGCAAACTTGGAACTTTTGCATGCATGTACATTTTTAGCTGCTGCTTTTGCATCGGTGTTAATGCGGGAAGCCAGACGACGTCTCTCAGAAGGCTCTCACAAGGGCTTCTACCTTTCCATGCACGAGTCCAAGCCTCTGAACAGATTGAGTGCTCTGCTTTCTAACGCTTGTCTATCCATCTGCAGAACACAGTGGACAAACTCATCAAGAAAACAAACCTCGCTCTTGTAGTTGGAACTAACAGCTGGAGAGAACAGTTCATTGAAGCGATCACAGTCAGCGCCGGTAAGTCTCTGCTTCTGCACATGCCGTGCATTCTGGGAAGCATCGGGGAGCCCGCAGCACAATACAGCCAGCCCGCTCGAGCTTTGGGAGCAGGGGTAGCAAGGAAATGTGCACACCCCCTTCCTTGCAAGGTCGGGCATGCTGCGTTCTTCAGCAAGTAAGAGTTGCCACCGCCCATGTCGGTCTAGCTGTGTGGGAACCCCAGCCATCTCACTGACTTAGGAGAAGGGAGTGGACTTTGTCAGCTCCATGAAAATAACCAGGTACCTTTAGACACAAGCAGCCGAGCACCTTGGTGAGTCCATTCTTTGAGTTATTCCGTGAGCTCCAGGCTTTTAATTCCATTGTTTAAATGATTCAAGGGCTGTGATCGCATGTCAGAGCAACCTGGGAGCAAGCAGCAGGCTGTGTTGCAGCAGTTTGATTGCTCCACTACAAGAGGAGCTAAGTCACCCAGACCTGGAATGTTTATCATGACATCTGAACCCAGATCCCTGGGCTGTTGGGAGAGAGGCAGGCTGGAGTTGGAACCCATGATGAAACCCTAGAAGGATGACACCTGGACCCCATGTATCCGAGCTTGAGTTCAATCATGGGAGAAGGGCAAGGAGATACAGCTGAAAATATATAGTTTCCATAATCACAAAGTAGTAAAAATATGCAGTTCAGTCCTGTTTTTCTATATGAAACAAATAGGCCTGTAGCCCAATTTGTAAACTTCCCAATCTTGTTTTGATGCATTAACCTTCTTAGAAGCTTTGAAGACAGACATTTAGGATGCCGTCCTATGCAACTTTGTTAGGAAAAAGTCCAACTCCTAGCATCCCACAGGCAGCCATGCTGGAAATTATAAGGTATATTTTCTGCCTAAACATACATAGGATTGCACCCATACTCCATGTGGCCATGACAGTATGCCCCATTACATTTGTTTAGAAATTCTCAGTTTCCACTACATTGACTGTGCTTATATACTTCCTGCTCTTGATCAGCTCAATGCATTTCCTTTTTCTACTATCTGGTTTTGCCAGGATCATTGTACTGCTCCTATGGAGGAAACTTACTCTATCAACCTTTTAAAGGGAAAAAAATCCTATGGAAATTGTAGGCAGAGATGTACAGCTGAACTACAAACTGGTATAAGAGAACAACTGGAGGAAGCGACATAGAACTGTATAACAATGAAAGAATTGCCTTTCTTAATCATACCAACATTTGCATCAGTCCAACATCATCTTTCTAATAGAAGTGCTAGTGGGGCAAAAATGAGAACAAATGCATGCCATGAGCATGTACAGAATGCGTTTCCTTTACCCCCTGTCAATACGAAGAGCCCCACTCATCGGGAAGCATGCCTTCAGATGGGCTAGACTACCCCGGAACGGGGTGGCTGGGGTGGCAGGTTGTGTAGGTGAACGCATCTGGAGGGCGCCAAGTGCAGGGGTGTTGCTGGAGAACAGGAATATCGTTGGGGCAGAGCTGGCAGGCCACATTCGATTCAGGCAAGTGAATTGCTGCTTCCGAGGTTTCCCAAAGCCTGGCTGCTGCTGCAGAAGGTAAAACTGGAGGCGCGCTGCACGGATACCACATCCCACAGGGCCCCATGCTCATGCCTGCAGCCCTGCTCCGAGCGTGTGTCCCCTGCCCTGAGGGCAAGGGCACCTGTGGCCCCTTCTCTGCCTGGGAAGCCGCTGGATGATCCAGTCGCGCCCTCTCTGTCCCGCCGACCGAAGGGCTGCTGGGAAGGAGGCAGAGCCGGAGCCGTGGATCATGCAGTTACACCGCCGGTTGCTTCCTGCATGGGCAGTGACTTGAGGCTCAGTGGGACAACCAGTTTTATTTTAAAAACATTCCTCATGATACATTTGCCACTTTCCCACAGCACAGTTGGCAGGAGGATTTGATCCCAGCAGGGGGTTGGACTACTGCTCCCATCACCCACAGACAACATGGCCAGCCACTGGGGATGGTAGGCATTCATTATAGGCCAGCTTGGGAACCACCGTGCCAAGCAGGTGTGTAGCCTCAGAGTCACCACTGCAATTGTCTGTCTGCCCACATCAAGCCCGGCTGTGGGCAAAGGCAGAAGCTCACTCTTGCTGTAGATCCCATGTGCCCCATCCAGGAGCCCAGGGGACAGTGTGCCCATGCGCCTAGAGGCCACATTCCTGCCATTCCAGAAGTAGTAAGAACAGTTCAGCAATCACTTGACCGTGGAGATAAGAGGGTGATAAATCATAAGACAGCATTTTTATCTTCTGTCACTTTTCCAATGTTCATGCCAAAACCAGCCAAGTGCAAAGACAAAGTGAGTGTCAGAAGCTTTCCCAGGCAAGTACTGGGAGTGCATAACAACCTCCTTCCTCGTTAGCCGCATCTACCTTCTGCGTTTGAGGCTGTCGTGCATGGGGTGGGGGGTGGGCAGGATTGCACCTGGCGGAATGGAGTGGGTGGAAAATAACTTCATTTTATTTAACTAGGCTCCGTTGGGAGAATTTACTGCATGACCTGCATCATGTAAACAACAAAAAGGCTCACTCTTACCCCTAATCCTATAGTGCTGTCAATTTGCACCACCTTTCCATGCATCTGGACAGTATATTGGCTGTTCTGGGATATTTCTGTGGAGAATTCAGCAAGCCTGGCAGAAGCTTCCTTCCTGAAATGAGATCTGCCATCCTTGAGCCCATCCACTGGGCCTTCCACTGCAGGTGTCAGATTCGCCCTGTCCTCCCTTGCAGCTTCCCTCACTTCAAAGCTAGAGTCACACCCATGCAAAGCACGTGCTTTCAAAGATCCCGTGTGTCATGGCTTGGGAACACACCATTTAACAAATTGACAGCACAATGCTTTGGAGAACTGCTTCTCTTCCTCTCCAGCTTCTCGTCCTCTTTTTTGTGTCTCCACATTGAGAGTCTTGCTTCCTGTGAAGGCCAGATGACACTTTCCATGCAAACGCATGTCTTGGGAACCAGGGCCTTTTTTGCCTGGAAACCCCCCCCCCCCGAGAGCATAAAAGCTGCAGTTGAAAGAGTGGGCTTCAGCATTCCTCCATCACTTGCAGACCCCAAATATCTCCCTAAGCAGCTTCACCAGCACTAACAAGACCAGGCTGCAGGGAATGGGTTGAAAAACCTGCAATCTGGGGAGAGCCACCTGTGGGGCAGGGTGACTCCTCCTAATTTCTGTTCAGCTGTGAGAGAAACTCCTTGGCACCAGCCAGTCAAAGCTGCAGGCCGTGTGGGCTGTTTTAAAGGAAGGCTTTCTCTTGCTTATGTTTGATTAAGCTGTAAACAGAATCAATCAGACACTTCCTTTTGTGGAGACATAGAAACACAGAAACAGAGTGAGTCAGAAGGGGCCTCCTGGGCCATCTAGTCTGACCTGCAGCTCCAGCTGGCTCCACTCATGACATGCCTACCAGGTGCATGTCTAGACACCCTCACCGATGGGGCTTTAACCGCCTCCTGTGGCAACCCATTCATGGACTCGCCCAGTGAGGGCACAGGAGCAGCAAAAAGGAGTGTATAAAAGGTCGGGAGAACGAATCAGGTTCAGTCCATCCCATCTGCTTTTTTTAAAACATACCCACACAAGCTCACACTTTTTGTGCAGCTTTCCTTAACTTACCCATTTTGTGTGGATCTCGTATCCTTTGTTACATGCAATTTCATCATAGCTTCAGAGAACTTCAGAATCCAAAAGATATTGCCCTGCATAAAGCTGAATAATAGCAGCTTGCAGCCTGCCCATTAGAGAACAGGAATGCTTTATTAGTCACTGTTTCCAGACTTTTCACAACCCAGAATATATGGGTGGTCCTGCAAAATTAGGCAGTATGTCACAGTTACAAAGAATTGGAAGAACCTTAAAAGAGCAAATGAGATTTTCTAATCTTGTAGAAGTTAGTTACTCAACCATTTTTCATCAGCTACCAGAAGCCCTGCAGGAATGACTCTGTCTTGCAGCTTTCTTTGTGTCAAAATGATAGCTGAGGATTCTGAGCTAATAGCTTTCCTGCCTTTCAAAGCTTTAAGTAAACCATTTTATTTGCCCTTTATCTGGCCTCTTGTTAAATATGATTTAAATAATCTTGATAAAAGTTGGCAATTTATTTCTTTTAAACAGAAAGCTGGTCTCTTTGTTTCAAAGTCTCACCTCTGAACAGTTTAGATGAAACCACTCAAGATGGCTTTAAGCAGAAAGGTGTATTTGCTGGATCAGCAATGCTCCAACCCCCGAAAAAGTTCTCCCTGCTTCAAAAAGAATTATCTCATGACTACAAGCCCTGCAAAGACCTGCTCTGGAGTAACCCTCTGGGTTGCTTGTACCCTTCTTCTGGTTTGCCAGCAGAGTACCTTCATGCATTTTGGTGGTGAAATAAAAGCTGTTCATCTGTGATTTCAGCCATTTTCAACTTGAAGCTTATGAAATATTTTGGACTTTAGCTTCCATCTTCCCCAGCCAGCATGTCAAGGGTTAGAAATGTTGGGAATTGTGGAGCTTATCTGCATAAAGCCGTTAATCTGCTCTAACTACTTTCAGTTTTATCACCAAATGGAGGTTCAAGCACTATGCAAAATGTTTCCTTTCCTGCTTTGTCACAATATAATCTCTAGGTGGCAGTGTGGCATAGCAGAATAGTACAATTACACAAGTAGAAAAAGCATTCTCTTTGCTTTCAGATATGATACTGCATTTTCCTTGCATGAAAAAAAATACTCAGCAAAGTGTTGTTTAAAAAAGAAAATAAAACAAGAAGGTCACATCGTTGTCTATAGAACACATAAACAACCATAAATTGACTAGTGCAGAATAAATTCCTTGTGTAGAAAAGCTCATAGGCTGGCACTTAGTGGAGAGACCAGGTTACTTCATCTTGTGATGTTTAACAGTCCAACCCCACAAGAGTATCCCCCCTCCCTGCCCCCGCACTGCTCTAACATACGGTTAGGTTCTCCATGCAACCCAATATCTATCCAAAGTAGGATCACACTGCATATCACCCAGCGCAATTCTGCTGCAATTTCAAGCTTGTTTGCAACAGTTGGTTTCATTTTCTGGCTGGTCTCTGGGCTCTCTTAATGGTGCATTTCATACTTCACACTTCCCTGAGTAGTAAGAAACTCCAGGGAAAGGGTTGGTCTCCTTGTAAGGGCAAATTACTTGGGTATTTTCACAGTTTTTGTCATATGTTCTATAAATAATCAGGTTGAGACTGGGAAGGCAGGCAAACACACAGACACCAAACTAGTCTTCCTATCAGATTCAATTTCCCCAAAAGCAAAACAGTGTTAAGCCCCCAAGGCCAGCTGCTGGTTTCAGTA
Organism: Varanus komodoensis; assembly: GCF_004798865.1. NCBI lineage: Eukaryota > Metazoa > Chordata > Lepidosauria > Squamata > Varanidae > Varanus > Varanus komodoensis. The sequence goes on from NW_025335568.1 coordinate 60,850,940, forward strand.
TTTCTCCGGTGCTGGCTGTCATCCAATTCCTTCTGCTTCTAGCCAGGTGAGGACCATCTGGCAGCTAATAGCCATTAGCCGTCAAACAAGCATCCTTAAATATCCTACTGAATTGACAAACCTAAAGAGAATGCCCTTCTAAATGCCCCTAAAAAGGATTTTTGGAAAAGTGGACCATTCTCTAGGGGCAGTGATTCATTTCTGTGACGTTCCAAATTTAGAACGAAATGCCAAAAGCTGTCTTAAGCTCTTTGGATGGATTGAGGAAGATGCCTGCTACATCAGAATAGCCAGTGCATTCTGTATAAATATGTGAGTAGCCATTCTCTGAAGAATTTCAGGTGATGTGCACCAATAAAAATCACAATAAAATAAATGAACTAAATAAAACCAACTGAACACCTAGAAATGCAGCAGCATTTTTAAAACAAAAGCATGGAAATCAGCTTTTTAAAAATTGAAAAGTTATCAGCTGGGTCATTGTTAGGAATTCGGAGCAGGGGATGTTGTGCAAGGGCCCTGCGGTAGCCTTCTGGAAGAGAGAGGTCTATATTTGTCCATGGAATAATGCCAAAAAGAGGCCAGACATCTTTGGGGAGAGCTTTGCACAATTTGGATGCCATCAGAAAACGCTCTGAACGGTGAGCAAACCTCAGCAGAGGGTGTGCTGCACGGCAAGGCTGTATCCATAGCCCCTCAGGCAAAGGAGGGAAGAGAAGAAGGGCTGTTGTCCTTGTTCTGTGTGCAGAAGGGAAAGACTCCCATCCAAAATTCTGAACAGCCCTTCCCCATCATGCTTTGCATGCAGAGGTTTCCTGGTTCTGCCTCTGACATCTCCAAGAGGACATGTGGCAGCCCCCAAAGTTTTGAGAGCATCTCAGAGCAAAGGATTTCTGCATCTACAAGGCCTGGGTCACAGAAGGTATGAAAGCTGTGCGGCTGACACAGAATAATCAACTCAAGTGGTGGCAACCCAGATTCAGACAAGATGTCAGGAAAAGTTTCCTAACTGTCGGAGCAATACGAGAGTGGACCCAGTCACTTAGAGAGGTCGTGAGGAACTGGACAGCCAAAAGGAACTGGGCAGCCTTCTGATTCGGGTGGTGTAAATTGGTATCCTGCAACGGCAAGGGGTTGGACCCGATGGCCTTCATGACCCCTTCAACTCTGCTGTTCAACAATTCTAGACACGTTCAGTCTTGAGTTGTGCTGCAGCTGTCGAGCAGCCTTCCCCAACCTGTTGCCCTCCAAAAGTGTCAAACTAAAACTTCCATTCTGGCTGGGGATGATGAGAATTGTCACCTGACACATCTGAGGGCTTCAGGTTGGGGAAGACCGTTGTAGACACCAGTTTTCATATCTGAAATTCTATTTCACAGATGCCCAGCAGTGGCTATTCTAAAACATGCCCACTTTAAGTATTTTTTCCAGTGGTGCTATTCACGTTCATTGTATGATGATTCATTTCTTCAGAAAACCCTATCAGACTTGTGCTGGGACAGTTGCCCAGGTCCCTCTCACCACTAAACCCTCCAGCTGGCAAAACTATGAGTCACCTCACCTTAAATGGGAGACATGGACTGTGCCTGTAGAGGAAGGGTTCTACTTACCTCACTTGTTGGGGGTGCTTATTCTGCTTGCCTTTGGTCCGGGCCCAGTGTTCTTCCACGGGTTCCTCCAAATTGTTTTTTCTTAGAAAAGCATAATTCCAAAGCACCAAGCTTAGAACAGGGTGCCTGGGTTTCCGGGTAGTTTCAGGGCCCAAGAGATGGTAACACTTAAGTGTGTCCCTTTGAACTGAAGCAAAGAATGAGCCGCGGCACATTCTCTCTCACCCACCATCTTCAGAGCACATAGTCCCTATCTTGGGAACAGATCTCTCCAAAACATGTGAGCATGAAAACTAGCAGCAAGATTTCGCAATATAAAACAACTGAGATATTAAAGGGTCTGCAAAGCTGCAATAATTGCAATCAGTGTTTGAATGAATTAGTTTATTTCTCTAGCTCATAGGTCATAACTGAATCAGTGATCCTGTTCCCAGAAACATGGCAAGAAGGGAGAAGAAGCACAAAGCAAAACCCGAAAAGCATTAACAAGCTATCACCCACATGCATAGTTTTAAAATGTATCGTGTCACAGCAGCTGCATGAGCAAAACTGCAGTCATTGCGTTGCACCCAGTGTCTTGTAAGCCGACTTCTGCTTGTGCTGTGTGGCTTCCTCCCTTACTGTACATCTCCCCAAGTCTGCTCTAGGGGCCCCAACCTTCCCAAAAAATGCTGGAGATGCATGTGAGAGGTCAAATCTCTCCCACCAGTATGTCTGTTCACTCAGGTGTATCCAGCGTTGTACACAGCCCATTGCTAAAACTGGGCTTTTTTCCAGCCATTAACAGCAGGGCAGATCATAAAAGAATGGCAAATTCCCGCTGACCTTTTTGTTACAGTGCTCAGCCATTTATTCAAGTTCCAGTAGGGGTTGATGCTCACTAATCAATATGAACAATCCAGCAGAGGTTATTTCTTTGTCCCTGTGGAAGACTTTATATAGCTGCTTTTCAATTAAAACAAGTGGAGCCATTATATCAAATATGATGGGGTATGGATGAAAGGCTTGCAGAAACAAGCCACAGAAGTAAATACCCTGTTGTATTGGTAATAACATGCTTAACAAGAAGAAGTCTTAAATCTGGAGTTACTTCAAATTGTTCCTTTAAAAGGGCAAGTCTTTAGATCCAAGCTACAGATTTGAAGAAAACCTTTCCACCTAATCATTGCCCCATTACCTGATCCCAGCCATGAGTAGAAAGCCAGTGTGACATAGTGCTCAGAGTGTTAGACTGGGATATGGGGGATCCTAGTTTCAGTCTTCGCTCAGCCATGAAGCTCACTGAGTCACTTGGGGCTATTCACCGACCTCACAGGATTCTTAAGAGGATAATATGAGGAGGAAGGCCACCTAAGCTGCCCTGGATTCCTTGCAAGCAGCAGAAGAAATATAGGGTATTGATATTAAAAAGTAAGTGGTGATGGGTGAACTCACTGGTTGCCTTTGGAATTGAGCTTTAAAAAGAGAAAGAGAGAAGAGAAAGGAGGGGGGGACCATAAAGTAGCTTTGCATTTTCCAAGCCCAGTTAGTTGCAAACGTTGGGCCCTACTGGATGGCTAATTCTGCCATCATCATGAAACTAGCACTAGTTTGGCTCAGCAGAAGCAGAAAACAAGACGTCTCTTGCGTCTCCTGAGCATGTCTGCTAGCATTGTGCAAGTTGAGGATGAGATGTGCAAGGCTTTTCTGCTGATTTCAGCTGATTCTCCTGCCCACTTTGCAGGGATAAGGTTGCTTGAGATGTGGAGGGAGCTGGCAGAGCAAGGAGATGTTTCACAGCACCAACATGAAAACCCGCTGTAAACGGGGCTCAGATCTGGAGGGGCTGAGCTTGCAGTAAGGCCTGGAACCCCAAACTCCTGCAATGTTGTAAGCTGCCCCGAGGCTTCGGCGAATGGGGTGGCATAAAAATGTTTTAATAAATAAATAATAAATAAATAAAATGCTGAACTCTCTCCTCTGCCATGGCTTATTCCACCAAACAGGCCAGAGGGCCTCAAACAAATCCTATGCATGATTTTTAAATGCTGCACTCACACAAATTAGGAAGACAGCTCTGATGGATGACAGACGTAAAGGCAAATTTGCCAGTGTTTCAACAGCCATTGTCTGAACAATCAAAACTGTCCTGTATTTGATCTCAGGTGCCTTTCTTGCTATCGCTGGAGACTGGTGACCTCTTGTTTGAAGGCCACTTTTTGATTAGCTTACAGGCTCAGTAGTTCGGAACACTTCTCTCGAAAGCTAGAGGCACATTCCCCCAGAAAGTTGGTGTTGTTGGTCTCCAGGCCTTCATTAGAAATGTTGGTATATTCCATAGTGAAATCCTAGTGAGAATGCTTGTCAAATTATTGTTTTAAGTGATGAGTTGGAAACATCAGTGCCAAGGAGAACATAGTGACATAGAAGAGTGGTAGACCTGACTTTCAACCGGTTGATTGATTGGCACAATAGGTTAAAAACCTGCCTCTGGTTGACTAACGTTCAGGATGATTGAATGAGAGATTAGATGAGCAGGAGTCACCTGGAAGAGAGGAGGGTAGAAATATGCCAGTACTTGTTGTGTCAGCTCTGTTCATGGGGCTTCCAGAAACCTATCACAGGGAGGAAGTGGACCCCTAGTCACCTCACTGATCTTTTCCCCTATCAGTGTTGTTGTGCTCCATTGATCTGGGGATAGGATGGCATGAATTGGTGACCTGCAACAGCAGGGGCAGGACCTGATGGCCTTCTTGACCTTTCCAACTCCAGTATTCTATCATTCTATGAATTAGGATGTTGCACTGCAGCCCAAGTTGGACAGATGCCATCATTGCTGCATGTTCCTTTCCTTTTTCCTTGTTAATTCTGAAGCAGAAGGGCCTGAAGGAGCAAGTGGTGGGAGGAGAGGAGAAGCAGGCAGTCACAGAAGAAAAATATATGAAAGTCTTACTGATCTGACATTAATCTAGCACTATATACAGGGTGAGGCAATTAAAAGTTACAATTTCAAAAGCGTCCCTTTTTCCTTCTGTTATTCGAGCAAATTTCCATCATGTTTTATTCATAAGGGTCTCTGATTTCTTTTACACAAGTTTTTTTAAAATTTTATAAAAAATAATATAATTTTAGCTTATTTTGTTTTTATTCAATTTTTATTTTATAACTTTTAATTGCCTCACCCTGTATATGGCTCAGAGGTCCTAAAGCAAAGGAATCTAAGTGCCAATCCCCGCCAACCTAAGCTTTGGCACTTGCTTCTGAAAATACTCCCTTGGAATCTGGAGTCAGCTACAACTCTCAGGTACTAGAGACCTTTTATATCTCAAAATGTAATTTGTTCTAAATGGGAACCATAAAATAACGTAATTCTGTCAGCACACCCTAAGCTGGTTTACTCAGAAATATGTCCTCCTGTCCTCAGTTGGACATACTTTTCAGTAAGTGTCGTTACAAACTGCAGCCTATATAACATTGCTACACACTGGCTTTTCTGCCTTTAAATATTCTGGCTGTCACTTTTGGCTGCCTCCGGAAACCCATTGCCCAAGCAGGAATTTGGGAGGCCAAAGGCTACATGTAATCCTTCACTAGAGAACCTGAAAGGCCCAATGTGTGCAGTGGCCTTTACTTCCTGAGTAAGTATTTAGGAGGGCAGCCTTACAGTGCTATCTGATACATGTATTCTCAGAAGTAAGCGCCACTGACTTTAATGGAACATTCCCCTGGTAAATGACTGCAGGACTGCAGCCTCAATCTCTTCAGACATGCAGTTTTACCTCCACAAAAATACTGGTATTTTTTGTGCATAATGGGCTTTTTGTTTACTACAGAGTTCCCAAAATACTGGCAATGCTTAAAAATTAGGGATAGATAACAATGCTCTTCATTGGAGTCATTATACAAATATTTGAGAAATGCTTTTGATCTCTGTGAGCTTGCTTGAAATTTATAATTTTCAGAGTTGCGTACAGCCCTGAACCTTTCACAGTGCCCTTAATGTTTCTGTGTGTTTAATGAAAACACTATTGGGATATCATTCTATAAGGTCTGATGGAATTTTGCAAACACACCAGATATAATCTTGAAACCCAAAAACAAAAAGAAAAGCAGCTAGAGGGAAGTGAGAGGAGGAAAAGACAAATTGTAGATATAAAATCCAGTTCTGTTCCAAGTTGAATTGATAGAATTACCAAACGATAGAACTGCATAATCCGAAAAGTCTCTAAACATTTAGACCAAGACAAGAAAAAATTCATCACAGCCCAAGTTTTCCTAATAGGTGCCATCAATCTGTAACACTTGTCAGAATACTATATCCAGGGTTCTCTCAACCACTGACAGGTTGTGACATAAACTCCTTATGAAGTTTATTTTTTCACTGTCTGCGGGAAGAAAATGTGGATCTGCTTGATTTTAACTCCCATGAAATTTTTACTGGAGGGACTGAATTGAAGATGGATAATAAAGAAGACTTCTCTGAGCAGCTCACTACCAAAATATTATCCTTCTCAGTTCTGTTGCACTTTTCAGTATACAAAAATGACAGCTTGAACTTGTTCCTTTACGCCAGCCCTGTAAAGTTAGGCAGAAGGGAATCATTTGCTCAGCGTTACTCAATGGTTGTAATATCTGAGCAGGCCTCCAAATCAGGATTTCCCATATCCAAGAACGGCTTCTTCTATGGGAACAACTGGCAGCCCAGAAATTCAATCCATCCAGGAGCAGCTGCCCATACCAGTCCTCAGTAGGAACAGCAAATCCATTTTGGTTTCTAAAATTTTCAATCTTTTGGCATTCAAGTACGTTCCTTCCCATTTTGGCATCAGATTGCAAATGCTTGGGCAAACAGTAGTCATGAAACTTAATGTCTATATTTGTATGCATTTTTTGTAAATGTATGCATCATTTGTGCACAATTATCCCAGTTTTTACCTTTTTTAATCAGAGACTTGCATGGCAGTATTCAGAGAAGTGAAGAATGAAGTTTAATGGTGTTCCGGTTCACCCTTTAATTTTGAAAGTGCCAATAGATCAGTTCATATTAAAAAGTAAACCAAATTAATTTCTCCTTATCCTAGTTCTTAGCAACTACATTGCTTAATTTCTATATTTTATGACTTAAATTTTGTGCATCAGTGTGCAGCTGAAACTGAATGGTTCTTTTTTCTTAATGATTGCCTCCCCAAACATGTTTGGAACTGTGCAAGAAGTATCTTGGGGAGAAATTCAAAATGGAGATGTGGAGAACATGTTGCAACTTGTTTCTTAGTAAGCAAAAGACAAACTGATGGAACTTCCTGCCCAGGGAAGGCTGCCAAACTCTCTTCCTGATGACCATCAGGAGACTGGAATGAACATAGATTTTACTGCTTACTTTTGCTATTTGCTCTGGGGCTTTATTGAATTCATTTTAGGTAGTGGTGGTTTTAATGTATGTGAACTGCCTTGGAGGATCTTAGAACCTAAAAGGGTATGGTAGAAAAATAAGCTGTGTAACAATTATGAGAAAAAAGCAGCCGTGTTGTGCTTTTGCACAAATTTGATTCTCAGTGAGGTTCATCCTGTGAGCAGGAAGCAGAGTTGTAGTAGGGAAATGTATGGCCCCAGGGTGATTAAAATGAGCCCAGGATGCTTCAAAGAAAACTGAGCTAACCTGTAGATTTTCAGGTAACTGCAAGCTAGCTGCAAATGATGGCAGTTTTGGTCCAACTCATCTGGACAGCACCAGGTTAAAAGCGGCTAACAATTCCTTAAACTTTCAACAGTTTCTTGTGCTCACAGTCCTCGCTTCAAAGGAAGAACCACTGGGATTAATTATATCTCCAACCATTTACACCAAGTTTTGGCTTCTTAATGCCCAGGGAGCTGTTGAGCTAAGATCTCTTAACATTTGCTTATACAATGAATTGCTCATAATGGCATAATGTTCAATTCTCCTAATGGACATTTGTTGTCCTGGTTTCTTGTCGCACCATAAATGTGCTTTAAGAAAATGTAATATCAAATGCTTTCTAGCCAAGGTGAGAGAGTGACTCAGTCCTTATTCATATGAAGTTTGTGTTCATGCAGGGTTTTTAAAAGTACTTTAAATTGTAGGTTTTTCAAAACTATTTAAAGCACTTTAACAGAATTCTTCACCATGTCCACCTGCAGAGAGCTTTCTGTTCTCAGGCTGCATGTTCCATTATCCCAGAACAGATAGAAATGGGGAAATTATTATTTTATTAATGCTAGAAGAACAACCAATGTCAGTTGAGGTGGTTCAAAACAAGCACGTTCTCCAAATACACAGAAGTGCAACAGTGGTAGCTTTAGGAAGTTTGGCCTAGTTGGGACACAATTGGGTTCCAGGAAGGAAAAGCAGAGCCACATCTTCAGGATACAAGTGAAAAGGTGGTATTTTATTGGGGGGAAAACGAAAGAAGCATACACTCTTGAAATGCTGCTTTGTTGCTGAACCAGTCCACTGGTGCTCCTAGCCTGGTATTGTGGACACTGGTGGGCAGCAGCTCTGCGAGGTTTCAGGCAGGTGTTTTTCCAGCTCTGCGAGGTTTCAGGCAGGCGTTTTTCCAGCTCTGCGAGGTTTCAGGCAGGCGTTTTTCCAGCTCTGTGAGGTTTCAGGCAGGCGTTTTTCCAGCTCTGCGAGGTTTCAGGCAGGTGTTTTTCCAGCTCTGCGAGGTTTCAGGCAGGTGTTTTTCCAGCACTGTGAGGTGATGCCAGGGGCTGGGCCCGAACCCTTGGCGTGCACAGCAGCTGCCCCGCCTCTGAGGCATGGTCCCAGCCAACTTGTACAAATCGGAACTGCAAGGAAGGGAGGCAAGACGGGAAGGCAGGGCATACTCATGGAGAGGGGTTGACATGAACATGGCGTCCTTGTGATTCCAGGGCTGGCAGCCTTGCCTTTGCAGCAGTGGCCAAGGTCACATGTACAGTGCCATTAGGAAGGTGTCATTTGTCCCAAAGGTACCTTGTGCAAACACAGTTTGTCCAGGGGCCCAATGGTAGCTCCCAAGACAATTGCACAGGGGATGTTTTGAACTGAGGTTCTCTTCATGGATATTCCCTAATACTATTATTTATTTATTTGGAGTTTTTATATGCCGTCCCAGTCGCAAAAGCCTCGGGACGGCTTCCAACATAATAAATAAACAATCATACGTATAAAATATAAAATCTGGATTCACCCTTGCTACAAAGATTTAAAACCAATAAATAATATTAACAATTATTAAAATATTGTTGAATAAAAAGGTCTTGGCCTGGTGCCAAAAAACAAATAACGATGGTGCCAGGCAGACCTCTCTGGGGAGCGTGTTCCATAGGTTGGGCGCCACTGCAGAGAAAGCCCTCCTCCGGGTACTCACCCTCCTAATATCCTTCACGGAGGGCTCCTGGAGGAGGGCCTCTGCCGCCGATCTCAAGGGACGGCATATATTAGCAAGTCAGGACGGCTTTCTGAGTGCTATATGTGCTCTCCTCTGTCATCGTTTAGATCAGCCTTTCCCGACCTGGCGCCATCAGTTGTGTTAGATTGCGACTCCTGCCATTCCCCTCCAGCTTGGATGTCAACTGGGAATTACGGAGTTACAGTCTGTTGTAACGGGAGGGCAGCAGGATAGAGGCCTTTTGTATTGCTCATTTTGGAGCTGAAACACAGAGAAGCCATCCGAAGTGGCTTATGTTCCTTGTTACTTCGGTTAGCTTTATTTCGAGATGAGTCTCTGCCATGTTCAGTTAAAGTTTAACAATAGCTTTTTGATGGTATTTGCTTGATTTTGTGTGTATTTTATGCTTAATTTCTGCTAGCCTCTTGGAATTTGCTGAAACAGAAACTTGGAATACATTTGTATTAAGCATAAAAGAGCCAACATAAAACCACTCAGACTAGATTTTACTCAGCTCCTGAGTAAACCTGTCCTTGCTCTAATTTGGTCAAAAGCACTGGAATCATTGACCAACAAGAAAAGCAGTAATGCATCGCAACGCCTGCATTTACCCACTGAGAAAAAGAAGGGGGAAAAGGACTTTTGCATGTCCTCACATGGATGAGCTGTGCAATAATCTCATTCCAGCTGGTCATACCTTAACTATCTTCTTTTCCTGTCTGTGATAAGTATTGATTTTCTTACCTGGAGAACAAATGGATGGGTGCTCTGCTTTTTATTTAATTATATTAAATGTTCAATTGTTAAATTAAGGAAATTAAACAACTGCAACTTAAGCCTATTAGGGTAAAGCTGCATGTTATGCTGGCAAACCTGCAGTTGCCAGGGAATGAGACGGCAGGTTGGGATGATGCTAAACCCCTTTCCCACATGCGAATTCTTCCCGAAATTCCCTCTGGGGCTTTCCAAGGCTTTCCCTGCAGACTCAGCCAGGCTCATTTCCAGACCCAAAGTGAACTGTGGGAGAACATTATTGGGGAAGTGGTGGTGAGAAAGAAGGGGGCAGGTGCAAGAACAAGGACACACAGAAACACACACACCACCAGTTGATTCTCCCTTGCAAATACGCCATTTAGTGCTACTAGGCAAATACCACACTGGGCATCCCGCATTTGCCTTGTGATGTCTCCTGCCACGCTTAGACTTGACTGTGATCCTACACATGCCTTCCTCTAAGTAGACATGCATAGGATTGCACAGCTACTGGGATGCTCAACCCGAAAGAGGAGCTGCATCTCCAAAGAAACCCACAAATTCGCATCGCAGTTGCATGTCCTGATTTATTTGGTTTGTGCCCTGCCTTTCCACCAAAAATGACGCACAAGGCAGCTTACAGTCCCTAGTAGGCAAATTTAAAAACAAGCACTAAATTAAAATAGCAATGCAATAGACTTCACTATAGAAAAAATGGATTAGGTGACCTGTTCACCTGCCCCATGTGTTGTCCAAGTGCAAACAGCTGAAGGGCGTCTTCAGGGCCACTGGCCTCCCCTTCCTCTGGTTCACTGCCATTAAACTGGACTAGGAATGGACAGCCCTTCTTACAGAGGACACCTTCAAACAGAGGAGTGTAAAGTAAGACACCTGGCCACCCAAACAAACTACTGGTCTGTAGAGTTTCTCCTTTATTGATTTACCAACCCTCCCTAACCCATGACAAGGTCCCGAAATATTCGCAATTCCAGGCCTGGTGTCAGAATTTGTTTTTCACAAACAGAAGTTGGGGACACTGTTGGAAATCTGTTGGTTATTGCGGCTATGCAGAAAGGAAGCACTGATGTTAATATCTTTGATGAGTGGCAGGTTTCTTTCTATACAGAAACGCCTATGCCTAACAGGAGAAGCTCTGTCACAGCATTTTCCTTGCTTCATACTGAAATGGGCCATTGCCTCACTGAGAAAACGTGGCAGCTGCGCAGCAAGAGCACCTGAGTGCTTCAGGCTTTCACAGCTGTCTGGTGCTCTCTTGCTGTTCCTTGCTTTTTCCATGATCGTATCAGTCTTTTTGTGCTCCTCAGTGCATGGAGAACAAGTGCATCTGCTGATCCAAGCAAAAAAAAAAATCAAAATGTTCTGCAGTTTCTCCATAGCAGTATTGCAAATGGAGATGACCCACAGCTGGGTCTTGTGGGTGAGACATAGGCTGGAGAAAAAGTTAGTGCCATAGGGAAATAATGCTAATTCTAGGAAAGCGACAGAGTTAATTGGGGCATGATGGTACCAGCTAAGCTAAAGGGAGCTAGGGGAAGCTACTGGTGAGCACAAGTGGCAAGGATGCCCGGTTTCTGGAGGCTCTCCATGGACCTTCCCCAGTGAGTTCATCTTCTCCCCACCATTGTTGCAAACTGCTGTAGACCTGCCTCTTTCTCCTCCTTGTAGCTACTTCCTTCCTAGACGTGCAGAGAGCCAAGGAGCAAGGAGGTGGCCACAGTTTAGCTTTTTCTCCTTGGCACCACCATCACCTTGGCTGGAGCAAAAGACAAGGGGAACAAGCCGGTTGCAGCGGGGAAAGAGACAGGCAACTCCAGGAGACTCTTTTGTGTGCCTCCCCAGTGATGACCCTCAGCAGGTGCCCACTCATGTCTCCTTTTGACACCAGCTCGTTTGCTTTGTAACTGGGGGAGGGGACGACAACTTTCCACTGTATTTGTAAGGGGACCATTTCCACTTTCCTGATACTGCCATGTGGAATTTGGACACTGTTTCATTCTGGATTGCTTCATCATAGGGTTTACAAGGTAAGAAATATTCAGCAGTCATTTCCCACTGCCTTCTGTGCAGTAGGAACCAGAGTTAGCATGAGCATTACTGCCATCATCTGTGAAAGATCCTCTTCCGGTGTCTCTTTCAACTGCTGCTGCTGCACAGTAGCTGCCCTTCAAGAGTTTCTCTGCCTCCATCCCCATTAGAAATCTCTACACTGTTCTGCTGCTGTAACACTACTCCTTAGCAGAGCCCTAGATCAAATCAACGCAGAACATATCCTGGAAGCAAAACTGAAGAAATTGAGGCTGTGTACCCCAGGCATGCAGAAGAAGAGGAAGACTAACATTAAGATGGATTGGCTCCAGAAAGGAAGCCAAGCCTTGAGTTTGCATGAGCTGCGCAGCGCTGTCAAGCAAAGGGCTTTTAGTTGTGAAGGTGCCATAACTTGGAGGTGACTCAGTGGCATGTAACAGTAACCAGGCATCTGGTTTGGCCCAACGCTTCCATTGTGGAGGTGGCAGATCACAGCTTTCTGCAAACACAGCTTGGCTAGGAGTTCCAACAGCATCCCTAGGTGCTGGCTCAGCCCTAAGGATGAAGGCCAGTGCAACGGTTTTGAAAGAGTGGTACTTCATGGATTCACTACAAATGTGCCTTTCCTTTGATGGGGTCAGGCTTTGGAGGTGAGTGGAGGGCAAGTTCGGCACATTCAAAACAGAAGCAAGTAGGTGCAGAGCCAGCAGACTAAAAGGCATCCTCCTGCCCCCAAAATAATGGAAAGCTTCCCACACTCATAATTCCTGGTTCAGGAATATTATTCATGTGGCACTTTTTAATCATTGAAATGGTGTGCTGAGTCCATATTGTTTCAGGAAAGGGGGTGTAAGGTTGGTACAATACTGAGAATGCAAAGAATTTGACAAGTTTCTAGACTTCGGGGGAGATTAACAATTGGATTTTTCTCCAATGCAGAATCGTCTAAGAAAAGTGAGTAGCTTGTGGGTGTGTTTGGTTTGGTTTCCTCTCTTTTTTTTCTACGCCTCTGATCTTACTTTCTTCACCCATCTTTTTGAATTTTAAAAGGATGGGCTGAGTAAATGGGTGTATGATTTTGGCTAGAGAGGGTTATTTCTGCATGCCAGAGGGCATTCCAGTTTATGCTTCATTGCTGATCTACTGATTGATATGACAATAAAATTGACTAACAACAGATTAAAATTAGAAGGTAAACAAGCTTTTCTCAACTGAAAAGGGTGTAAAGTGGGGGGCAAACTATTGGGAAGGCAGAACAAGTCTCATATGATGAAAGGTTACAGCGTTTGGAGCATTTTACTTGAGAACGGGTGTACAAATGCTCTTTCCACCTGAAGGCCAAATTCCATTTTGGGTAAGTTTTCAGGGACCACATTCCACATTTCAGGCACGACCAAGGGCCAGTAGGGACAGGCCAAAGATGAATGCAGCAGGGCCTGCATGAGAATAGTGGTCTATTGTAGCGTAAAGCTCTTACTGCAAGTATATCTTATATACAAAGGAGGTGCATATATCTTAGGAGAGACATTTCGCCTTTTTAGAAAGGCCCACCACAGGGACACCCCCCCCCATGCTGTACACAAGGCAGGAAGCTACAAGTATCAAGGGTGGTCATGAGAAAGTGGATCAGAGCAGGGGGAAAACCTGAAGACTGGAGCATGACGAGGGGTATGTAAGGAATCTGTTTTGGGAGTGGGACTCTATAGGATTCCCTGGGTTCACCTTGCCATACTCAAGTCCACTGTGTCCTGGCCCTGAGCCCAAGTTCCTAGGGAGCACGCCCAGCATCCGCAGGGCGCTTGCCAGAAATTGATGCCCTGCACTGTGCAAGCAGCATCCCTCTTCCGCACCACATGTAGCAGTTTCTGAGCTGGAGCACCTGAAGCAGAAGAGGTTGCTGGTTGTGCCGGGGCCATTCTGCAAGCATTGGCAGACGTCTTGGCTTGGCTCACTTTCTAAGACTGAGCCGAGCATGGTAAAGGTAAAGGTTTCCCCTTGACGTGAAGTCCAGTCATGCCTGTCTCTAGGGGGCGGTGCTCATCCCCGTTTCCTAGCCGAGGGAGCCAGCGTTTGTCCCCAGACAGTCTCCGTGGTCGTGTGGCCGGCATGACTAGACACCAAAGTGCACGGAACGCTGTTACCTGCCCACCAAAGTGGTACCTTTTCATCTACTTGCATTTGCATGCTTTTGAACTGCAAGGTTGGCAGGAGCTGGGACGGAGCAACAGGAACTCACCCTGTTGTGCAGATTCGAACCAGCAACCTTTCGATCAACCAGCCCAGCAGCACAGCGGTTTAAACCACTGTGCCACCTGCAGTGCCCGAGCATGAGAAGTACACAAATGCTAGAGGGACAGATTCCTTGGCTGGCAGCTATGAGAGCAGAATACTGGATCAACTATGCCAGCAAAAAAGAACATGAAACTCCCTGGATTTTGTTGGACAGCGATCGCCATTAGCCATAGCCAGCCAATCCAATAGTTAGGGGCACTTGGAGTTGCAGCCCAGCAACATTAGGGGCACCAGGCAGTGCCAGTCCCCTTGGGTTGCATGCAGCACTTTATAGATGTTCCCGGGTCCAATCAGCACCACCTCCCAGGGGGAGGGAGGTTACTGCTGCTTCTCCATGCAACTCTCATTGCTCAGCTACATAGAACAAGCAGGTGAGCGGGCGGCTGCCAGGGGAGAGGTGGGGACACAAGTGAATGGCAGTGGGGTGTGGCCCTCAGCAGGTCCTGATCTTAACCCCGTGCAGGAGCCAGGTAGTGGGCCCAGGAAGCAGGTGGTGGGAACCAGCAAACAGAGCAGGCCATGGAAGCAGACTCAGGGCACAGATGTAGGACACCATCAGAAGATGGCAAATGGTTTGTGAATATTTTTGCAGGCAAAACCAAAACTGTGTGCTGCAACCTTGACTCATCAGATTATCCAGCAAAAGCATTCCTTGAGCAATCACAAGGGTAGACATTTTATATGAGGAGCTGTGAGGTAAAGCCATTCTTGTTTATTGCAGGCAACGGTTCCTCTGCTTTGGTGTATTACCGTAACGTGTGATAAACAGGATGGCCTTTCTTTTTGTTTTTTGGGCTGGGACCCTAACCCTATCCTTTTGGGATAACTTTTGTTTATGAAGCTGCATGCTGTACCTATTGTACTTCCTTTCATTTCTTGACAAAGGCACCTATATTGAGATGGTGATATTTTATATATATTGTTAATCAAGGAATTGGTCAACAGCAGATGATTAATTGCTTTAAAATCTATGGCAGATGGACAACCCCCTAAAATGACCTTGTATATGTGCCTTTACACAATCTGTCCCTTAAAACATTTGGTGCGATAATGTGGTTTTGTAGAGTGTTAGAATGATGGGTAGAAAGGACAATGTAATGTAAAGAAACCGTGTAATAATGTGCTTCATTACAGCAATGGCATGTGGATTTTTTGTATCAGCAGCTTTGAGAAGGGCCAGATATGAACTGCAGGTGGTGCAGAAGTATCAAATTTAGATTGCCTGCCACAGTTGCCAAAATGGCATGGGCCAGCCCTGAAAGCTCCCATGGGCAGAAATAAACTAGTCTTCCCCAAATCCCTCAATTCCCAGCCATCATGAGAACCATAACTGGGAGTTGCAGCCCTACATGTGGAGAGACCAGGTTGGAGAAAGCTGTAATAAAGCATATGGTCAAATGGAGCCGCCTTATATGGAGTCACTTCATGGGTTCATCTAACCCAATTCTCTGTCATCATAAAGGGCTTTTCTGGCCTTAGCATTTGGACAGTATCCACCTCAGATGGGATGGGGGTGTGCACAAGTCAAGTTTTCACTGACCTCTCTCTCTCTCTCTCATGTTTATATTCTAGGAGAGGATGATGATGATGATGAATGTGGGGAAGAAAAGCTGCCTTCTTGCTTTGATTATGTGATGCACTTTCTGACCGTCTTCTGGAAAGTCCTGTTTGCCTTTGTCCCCCCAACGGACTACTGGAATGGTTGGGCTTGTTTTGTTGTATCCATCCTAATGATCGGCCTTCTGACGGCATTCATTGGGGACTTGGCTTCCCATTTTGGCTGTACCATTGGCCTGAAGGATTCAGTAACCGCAGTTGTATTTGTTGCATTGGGAACTTCAGTGCCAGGTAAAAAAACACAACAACTAAAGATGAATATAGTCACAATAATGTCATTCTCTGCCAATGTTTTTCATGTCATCACACTATGCTGTACGTGAGGGATCCCAGGAGACCTGGCAGCAATCCAGGATTCTCCATCTGGACTGTGTGTTTATTCAATTTGTAACACAGATTGTTTGTGGACAATTTAGTTAACAAACTTCAATCCATTTATCCCAAAACAATTTCATTAGAATCCTGTGTATCATTCAAGGGGAAAAAGATGATTGCAGCCTTAGGGTGTACATCTTAATCAATTTACTCCCAAGTAGCCTTAGTTAAAACAGAAAGATTATTTCAGAAGCTAGAGAACTGCTTCTTGACCTTCTTTGCACTTGACTCTGAGGACTACATTTCATTTGCACTCCTTTTTACAATGACTGTTTATTTCATCGAGGCCACAATTACCAGAAAGTGGTGTGTTCTCATGGTAGAGCAACCCTCAGGCTGCCCAACTTAACAGCCCTGCAAGATCCTCCCCTTACAAAAGAATGAGTATGGGCCCAAATTACTACAAGCAATGCTAAAGATGTCACTTTAGCACTGACATGTTGTGTGATTTGTGTTTTTAATGCATGTTTAAGCCACCAGGGGCCCCATCCAGTAGCTGGCCAGTGAATGGCAGAGAAAAGGAATTCCATTCCCAAACCATTCCCCCCACCCCTGTTTTTTCATGGTCCCAAGAATTTCCCACCCTGGAAGCTGCTCTTTGCAGCAAGAGGTTTTGGTTAAGAGCTCTGCCTCTGATGGAGAAAACAGCTGGTGGTGGGGGGCGCTCAGAACTGCTGCAAACAGAAGGAGTGAGCTCCATAGCTTGTGTGGACCAGGTCGTGATCAGGGAGCCCTGCTTGCTTTCTTTGAAAGGTCTGTTGAGTGACAGGTGATGTGTTTAGTACCATGTGCAATGTAGCCCATATACAGACAAAGAGACAGGGAAAGTCTCTTGGTAAATCAGAAGAAGGAAGCATGGACCATTTTAATTAACTGCAGAAGAGAAATGAATGGATTTCACAGCCTTTTCAACAGCTTATGCAAGCATGTCGAAAGGGAATTATCCTTATTATGACTGATTTAAATGTCCGCAAAGAAGTAAGTCTGCTGAGTTCATCAGAATTCTTAGGCTAGATGCTAAACAAAAAATGGTGGAAAGAAAGGAACATTCACAACTGGAACCTTGGCATCTGCCTTATACTGAGTTGGCCACTGGTTTACGTACCTCAGGATTGCCTGCACCATCTGGCCACAGCTGTCCAGGGTTTCAGACACGTGCAGCCGGATGGGATTGAACTTGCAAAGCATGAGATTTCTAGCTAAAATTAAGTTCTTCCCTTTTGCAAGAACAGCTTGAACAAACACTACTATTGGCCAAGGTGAATTTTGATTATACAGATCGCACAGACCCTTACAGCAAGTATTGTATGAATATATAGTAAAGAGGTGCGAATCCAGATACATATAATAGGTGTCTTTTCCATATGTTGGAACAGATATGCTGCAATGATATGTGTATCTACACTCATATACAATGATATGCATGTGAAAGCACATACTAGGAAAGCACTGTCAGGGTTCCAACGGAGCGAAGCTCAGGGAGCCCAGGTTCAATTTAGATGCCAGGAAGTAGGTCCTGACAGTTAGGACCCCGAGGGTGTGGAATGGGCTTCCACGGGAGGTGATTGAAGCCCCATCAGGATGTTCAAGGCTAGTCATGCACATGGCGGGCATGTCATGAGCGGAGCCGGCTGGAGCCGGGGGTCAGACTATATGGCCCAGGAGGCCCCTTCTGACTCACTCTGTTTCTGTGTTTCTTAATCACACAGTAACCCACATTGAAGGGTTGAGTATGAGTTGAATGTGGGTAGTCACTGAACAGGGAGTTGTTGATGGAATGTGAATTATAGTGTCTGAACTCAGTTGCACCAACAAACCATGGCTTGTTAATCATGAATAAGCCATGAAAAGAACCCATGGTTTGTTGCTAGGTTATGAAATGTGATTTGTTCATCATGGCCTATAATTCTGGCTATGTTTCAATAGCACCCTCAGTGTGGATTATCATGTTACCAGAACCCAGTCAGTGTTTCAGCAGTGCCACCCAGCTCTGAGTCTGTCAGGCCAGTGAACAACATTGGTTCTCAAAAGACTCAGTGCCTTTTTAATGAGTATTGCAAAGAAATGCTGCTGTTCTCTGCATTAATGTCCACTAGAGTCAGGAAGTCTGTTTAATAAAATTACTTAACCCTAGTTAACCTCACCTTAACACCATTCAATGCAACATCACTCTCTCAGCCAAAGTTGTGAAAAGGTGCATTTTTCTAACCCTTTCAATGCATGCATTTAGACAAAGTGGGAATTTCTAGTCTATTTTAGAGATTACGAGTTGGGAGCCAGAGCTCAATTGCCGTAAGATCTAAGGCCGCAATCTTGAGTTTATGGTGTCAGATTGAATCAGCAGATTTATTCTTGGTTATACTGAATGGGATTGCCCATCAAGCTCTCTATGCATCACATTATATTTCAGCATGAATGCCCTTTTATTTTGTTTGTTAAGGTGCACTCATTCTGGAACTTGTCCTGTTCAGGGTCCTTTGTTATTGATGGGAGCAGTGGAATACTGCTGCTCACAATTAGCTTTTCTCCAACAGGCAAGTGTTGAAATTTGCAGTATTCTAGGGAATGGTGTGCCAAGGATGTTAATGATGTGTAAGAAAATGCACAGCTCCTTCAGATCCTGGATTTCTACATGAAGAACAGGGGCCAGGAAGTTGTGGTACTACTGATGTCCCTCCCATCATTAGTTAAGAATAATGGGAGTTTTAGTCCAAAACAAGAGGCATCAAAATGGGAACAACTGAGCTAGAGATTTTTCCACATGCTGAAAAGGCAAACTACTTCCCAAATTAAAGGTCAAACAGTAGTGGCGCAATGTGGACCTGTATTTAGGCTGAAAAAGGCTCCCTCTACCCTACCCAGAGTATGCCCAAGCAAACAGGTAAGATTTGTCCTGTATAAATATGGACTGGCTTGTACCCTAAGCTGCAATGCAGACTTGACTCTCAGTGTAGCATGACACAGAGAGCTACTGTGGAGTGATGGTTCAGGAGCTGGCCTGGGATGCAGGAGATCCGAGTTCTAGTCCCCTCTTGGCCATGAAGGTCACTGGGTGTCCCTGGGCCAGGCACTGACTCTCCACCTGAGCTACCTCAGAGGGCTGTTGTGAGGAGAGGAGGCAGCTCACCTAAGCCTCTGTGGATTCCTTACAGGAGGGAAAAGGCTGGGATATAAATCTAATCCACGATAGGAGGGAGCCTTCTACCAAGTGAAACGTTTTTGTTCATCCAGCCCAGTATTGTTTTCTTGAACTGGGACAGGTCTTAGGAAAAATGGTATTTCTCATCACATGAACTAGAAATGCCAAGTATTTTGCTCTGCTCCTGAGCTATGATTGCTCACTATTACAGGCCATCTGGGCAGCTGAGGGGAAAACATCAAAAAGATGACCCATTCTGATCCTATGTACACTTTTCTCACATCTTCAGTTGTATTGCAGCCACAAGGAAGAAATTCAGCACATGAGCATAAATGCAGAAGGATTTCACATCCCTTCCCAAGGGTCAGTGTATGCCAACACAGGTGTGGTGGTTTGCAGAGATCATGCTACCTTGACCTAGTGCAAGAAGGATTTTGAGAAAGAGTTTTCTTTAGGGAGCCCCACTGAAATGAAAGAGGTTTGCCCAGGAAACGTTCCTGGTGGGTTTTACCCCCAGCCTCCACAGCTTGCCTTGGATTAATACCACCTTCCAAATTTGATTTCATCCCATCGTTATTTTGCCTTGACCTGGCACCACCCCAGCAGTTTACAGCTTGCTCCTTTTCATCAGGTTTGCTTTTGAGGTCTCAAAAAGAGTTTTTGCCATTTCTGAAAAACAGCGCAACTATTTTTTCTCTTTCCCTAGCGGGCAAGGTGTTCTCTGAAACTCAGGTTTTAATGGCCTGAGGTCGCATTTTACAAGTTACATTTCTGAGGTCATATTTTTAGAATGACTCTTAACAGAGTGATCATTAGCCAAGACCATGAGGGAGAGATGTAAGATAGGTGATGAACTTGCTACAAATATTGCCTGTTTCTAAGAATGGAAGACAGAGAATGGGAATAAATGGCAGTTTCTCCCAATGGAGGGATGTAATCAGTGGGGTCCCACAGAGCTCTATATTAGGAGCAATTGCTTTTCAACCTATTCATAAATGATATGGATTTAGGAGTAAGCAGTGAAGTGGCCAGCTTTGCTGATGATGCCATGCTATATAGGATGGTCAAAACCATAAATGGATTATGAGGAGCTCCAAAGGGGTCCCTCCAAGCTGGGAGAAAGGCATAGGGGCAAATTGGCAAGTGCAGTTCAATGTAAGCAAGTATAAAGTAATGCAAAAAATCCCAATTTCAAGTATAGGATGATGGGAACTCAGCTAGCAGTGAGTGATCAAGAAAGAGATCTTGATGTGGTAGTGGAGAGCTCAATGCAAATGCCAGCTCAGTAGACAACTGCTATGAAAAAAAAATACTGTATGTTAGACATAATTAGGAAAGGAAGAGAAAATTGAACTGCCAAGGTCATTGTCCCTTTATAAAATGTTTTTGTGTGACCATGCTTATCATATTGTGCCTTACCTTGAAAAAGGACATTCTTAGGAACAACTACAAGCAAGGGGAGCCAAAATGATGAAGGAGTTAGAGTCCTTTATGAGAAGTGGCTGCAATGATGTTTCAGTTAGAAAAAAGGCAAGCAAGGGGAGCCACAATAGAGGCTGGAAGAAAGAGGGTTGGACACACCAGAGAGTTGTGCAGGAAGCAAGTACAGAGAGGGGGGGGGGGGACAAATAGCAAGGAGCTTGGCAGCACATAAGTGAGTCAAGCATCTGCCCCTTGACTTCTCTGCTCAGACTGTGTGCTGCAGGTTTTGAATGGGGTTGGATCCCATCAGTGCCCTGACTCGCGAAAGCAGAAAGGTCCTGGCCAGCCAGCGGTGTCAGGAAGTCTCCAGCCAGGAGCCTAGAAGCGAGTTCCATGCAGGCCTGGGGCAGACTGGCAAGTTGCAGCACAGCCTCGGACCATGTATGTTACAAGGGACAGTGCTAAGAACTTGAGAGATTTGTGGTCCAGGTCCATAGAACACAATTCTGCATGGATGTATATATGCTAATGCACATCTATATACCTAAATCTAGAAATGGATTGCTAGAATTTATTTAAATTTCACCAACAGCAAAGCTAGCCAATGAATTATAATAATTCAAATAACTTGAATAAAATACAATTTAATTTGCACCCCACTTCAAATCATCCCCAAATTGAAGAGTTCCTCTTCAATTACAATTGATTTGCAATCTTTCACAGTTCTGCTCTCACTTCTCTCCCTCTGTCCCCCACTCACTGACTTCTTGCTCTTCCCCACAGCCCCATAAGAATATTGCCCCTATCCCATGCATTTAGGCTTAAATCAAAGCCTTCCAGTACCACCAGTGGGATCTGTAGAATAGATCAGAGGGCCAGGGAAACATTCAGGCTAGGGCCAAGCAACACCCCTGCATGTAGATGGTCCCGTGTTCAATCCTGGACCTCTTCAGATAGATTTGGGAAAGACCCCCATCTGAGGACCTCTAAAAGCCACAAAGCCACTCCTAATCACAATGACTGGATTCATACAACACGACAACCCACTCTCAAGGCTTGAATATGGGTTGTTAAACCATGGGTCGTATCCAAAATATGGGATGTGTAGTCTGAAAACAGCTACACTAACAAACCATGGTTTTTTGACCATGAGCAACCCATGATATCAACCCATGGTTTGTGCTTGAACTGTGAACTATGGGCTATTTGTAATTAAACTCTGGCTTGTTCATATGGATTCAGACAGCACAATAATCCACATTTCAACAACAAGCCATGGTTCAACAACCCACATTCAACCTATTCCCAACCTTTGAGTGGGGCTTATTGTGTGGCCTGAACCTAACCTATACAAAACTTGATCGATCAATGGCCTCACCTAGAATAAGGCAGGTTCCTGTGTAGCATCAGTCTAGCTGTTCAGTCATTTATTCATTGGAATGTTGGTGAGCAATCTCTTTTCACGAACGTATTTGTCACTGCTGAATTCTATTGGTTGTTTGGTTTGCATACTAAGGCTGCAATCTTATATTTATGTATGTGCAAGTAAGCCACATTGAATTCCATGGACTGACTTCTCAGTGGACATGAAAGGGATTGCACTGTTAAGCTCAAAAGCAGCTTTCTCCAACCTTATCCCACAGCTCCCATCATTCCATGGCAACATGACCATTGAGGTGATGGTGTTAGGAGTGGTTTCCTTCTCCAATCTGTCATGGTGACAGAGTTTTGATTATTGTTATGCTCTGTAAAACTAGGCATGGGGGAACTGAGTGGTCTTACATTCCACCTGATGTTCAATATTTTTCATGCATTTTTGTAGTTTCGTTTTTTTATTAGGAATGCTTGTTCCAAAAATGTAGGGTTTGTGTCTCTTATTTGCTGGAAACAAGATAGTTAACACACACCAAAACCCTTCCCACACCAAGCCAGGAAGCATTTTTTTCCTTCTTTTTCTTTAGAACAGCTTTAGTTGATATATCCTGAGTACAATCACTTTCCAGCATGTTGCTAGTTCTCGCAAAAAAAGGCATTTAGCATTGGGATCCATTTTTGCTGCAGGAACCACTAATGAAACTCTCTTTTAATGAGTATTGAAATAGAAAGCTTCTCCTCTTTGTTGGTCTGTCAGTCCACATTCCTTTGAAAGAGCAAACTCGTTATGAAACACATTGCATTCTCTAAAAATTACTTACACTTCTGTAAGCCTGTTAAGGGCTGAGATGCTTTCTGAAGGGAAGGGGACCTCTCTGCTGCTGAAGGGTGACATTTGAGTATGCAGCTCAACATCAGGTTCAAATGGCTTGCAATAAAAAGCTAGGCCATTTTTTTCCAGCAGTCGTCACTTATCTTCAGGGGGAAAATGCAGATTATAAATGATCTGCCCAACAATAATCTTTCCCACTTTGAAAATGACAGTTTAATCCTTAAAAAGGCATCTCTAACTATTCCCATTCTCTGTAATGAATTACAGTTTATTAATGACATGTTCAGTAGCCTATTTATACTGAATTTGCAGTGCATACCCTTTTCTTAATTTCTCTTTAGTTCCATAGCATTGCCAATTTACAGGGTAATAATGCTCCTTTATTTGTGTAGCACAAAGCAATGCAAAGCATTACCTCTTAAGCCTTGCAATGGCTACATGAGGTAAGTTAGGGTTACTGTTCTCATTGAGCAGATGAGGAGCCTGAGTACTTGCAGTTTGCTTGTGACTCGTCACTGAATTCATGGCTAAATTTAACTTGAAACCCAGGCATGCAGCTCCCCAACCACAGAAATCTTCTTTTGAACATGGGAAGCTGCCTTGTAATGAATCAGCATCTTGGTCCATCCAGCCCAGCAGTGTGGGCACTGGCTGGCTGGCTGGCAGCAGCTCTCCTGGGTTTCAGGCAGGATTCTTTCTTGAAGGTGCTGGGGAATTCAACCTGAGAGCTTTTGCATGTTATGCACGGGCCTCAGCACTGGTTATGGTCCTTCCCTAAGGAAGGTGTGGACGGAAAGTAGAACTGATCTACTGGTAGATCCCAGGGTGATTTTCAGGGGTTCTGACTAGTCTATTCCTCTGAGCATTCATGGGCTTTCTCTGCTGCTTGGCGCAGTCTTCTAAAGAGAGACTCTGTGAATTCAGGGAGCTAAACCCAGAGAATCCAGCAGATTCCTTGCACATCCCCAGTTCTGACTGCCTGCTACATAAAGAAAGTCCCCATTCCCTCAGTGCCTGCCCTCTCTTACCCGCCATTCCTACCTCCAGACCCCATGCCAACTTTGCAGCTGGTGGACCTCGGGGTTTGAAAAAAGCAGCTGATCTAGCAAGCTCAGAGTCTGCCCACCCCTGCCATATGGAATGCACTTCTTCAGCTTTTTTTCTGGTTGGCATAACTCAGCCATTCTTTATTTTTAGGCCACTCTGAGATAGGATCTTGTGAAATCCATTTGTTTTCATTTGTTGTTTAACTGTACGTAAGTAGCTGACAGGTTCACGCCTTCTAATAGCAAATTCATATCCTGAATGTCAATAGAAATAGAGCCAAAATTGCACTACCAAGAAATGGGAAGGCGATATCAGCATGCTTGGAGGAGGGCCAACAGTGCAGCATTTAAGGGGAAAAAAGCCTGAGGCAGGAAACCCTGGTGCCCAGAAATAGCCCAGGGAAGGTTAAGCATGCTCAGTGGCCACAGAATGGTGTGTCAGTTTGAAAAGTTGCAGCAGGAAGAGTGGAGCTCCTCACTTGCCCACCATGCACTTTGCACGATCATGCGGGAGGGTGTGGCTGAGGGGAGCACTCCTGCTTCAGTGCACCACCACTTTCTGATGCGAGCCCCACAGTCCATTCCAGCAGTAAATTACCCTCGACAGTTTTAATTTGTAGGCTGTTTTTCCATGCAAGGTGGCTCACAGTGTGAATCCAGCCATGCAAAAAGCCGCAATGCCTGTCAGTCCATCAACTGCAATAATGCATCGTGCCCAGAACAACCCAAACCATTCATTTCATTAAATGCAACCTAATAATTAACATGAATTACAAAATAGGATCATTTGCCTGTAAGACACAATATCAATTTAGTTTAATCAGGGTTGCCTCCTAACACCAGCACTCCAAATCTTTCCTGTGCATCAAGGTATTGACAAACACACAACCGATAACCAGTTCCCCAAAAAGTGCCAAATGAAGGGAATCTTAAACAGGTTTCTGACCATTGGGTTAACAGTATCCATTAAAACAACAAGCAGTTGGTCAAAGGCATTTAAACGATTGTTGGCATTCAAGCCACTTAGGACAGGGGTCCCCAACCATTTTGGACCTCAAGGCACCACCATAAAATGGCTCCAATGGAGAATGTGGCTAATGACATAAGGGCCACTGCTGGGGGCTGGTTAGTGTAGCAGGAGGAAAAGTGGTTGAAGGGGGTAGTGAGGCAAGAAGCCAGGGAGGGAGAAGGAAACAGCAAGGGGGGGAGAAAGAGTGAGGCTAGAAAGAAACTCAATTTTTTTTTAATGACACAGACAAGGACTAGGAGTTTTCTGGGCATCATGGGTGGTCCTCTAAGTCCACACTGGGGTTGCCTCCCTTCAAGCTTGAACACTTTGAAATGTGCCTAGGAATAAACCAGATACCAGTGCCCTTCTTCAAACAATAGATGCAAAGCAGGTCCTCCAGTTTGTATCAACCAGACTGTTTGACCTGCTAAACCTTTCTGCAAACTTCCCCATGCAGAGCATGTTACAGTAACCCGACTGTCATGGCAGAAATCCTCTAGCCAAATTCCAGCCAGCATTCCCCAGCCATTCTGAGCCACGGTTCCCCAGATGCTGGCCCACAGTTCCCACCATCACTAGCTAGTATGGCTCATGATGATAGGAGTTGTAATCCAGCAACATCTGAGGAACCAAGGCTAGGAGCAGTTGCCACACAGTAAGCATGAGCAACCTGAAGCCCTCCAGATGGTTTGTCCTGCAACTCATCAACTCTAGCCAGCATAGCCAAAGTGAAGGATTGTAGGAGTTGTAGGGTAGAATAAAACATCCAGAGGGCTGCAAGTTGCTTACCCCTGTTTTATAATGACCCATCCCTGAAAAAGGAGGTTTTCTGTCTATTGGCAAATTAAAGAAAATCAGCATTTCCTCCGTACTAACCAGTTTAATATTTTAACTGTTTCTCTTTCTTCGGGCTTTTCTACATGAGGCACTCATTGTGCTGTTAATTGGTGTATCTATTTTTGGCATTCTTTCAGTGTTGCAATCCAAGTTCTACAGAAAGAGTTCTTTTTCAACTTTTTGGTACACAGCCTCTAGGTGAAGAAGTGCTTTAGCAGAATGGTACAAATATACCAGAGAAAGAGCACCATTTTCCCTTTTGTAATTTAATAGCTTATTTTCCCTGTTCAAAAAAAGAAAACAAAAGAAAACATCACAGTGACCAGGAAGGTGTTTTGAAGAATAGAAGCAGACATGAAGGATCATGATCATCATCTAAAAAGCTTGTAAACAGGCATGAGCAAAGACTCGCAAGTGCAGAATAAATGCCTCATGTCGGAAAAAAACTCCCCATAAACTTCTGCCACTTCTTCCTGCCTGCAACCATTTTGAGCAACCCAGTGCTAATAGCTTTGCTTTTTACAGACAGCATAAGAGCTCCTTTAAAAACATGAATTTTACATGTTCCTTACTTTCCTGCAACAGAGGAAGAGATCAAATAAGGAACATGACAAGAATATGTGAAATACACGTTTTTAGAAGGATTCCTTTTTTAAAAATGCAGGAGGAGGATGCGCACTGCTTCAGCTAGATAATCATATTGTGAATAGCATGGAAGCTGCTGCAGAAAGTTCTCATCTGTGGCCGTCCTCCAAGAGGAGTGCTCCTGTGCAGAGCTCTAGCCAGCTGGCCAGCCATTCTGTTCTCCAGAATGGAAAAGGCTCTGGAGAATTCAAGCCAGGCACTCCACCCCTCCACACGCATCACTTGCCTTGATTTTCTTTTCCAATCAAAACACAAGTTTCCATGGCTACTGTGGGAAATGAGCCAGGATGGCATGCCGGTTAGAGTCTTGCACTAGGACTCGGGAGATCAAGGTTCTAATCCCCACTTGCCATGAAGTTCCCCGAGCGGCTCAACCTGACCTACTTCATAGGGTTGTTGTAAAGATAAAATAGGAGGAGGACCACGTGAGCCACTTAGGTTTCCTTCAGGAGGGGGAGAAAGGCAGGATAGAATGTAATAAGGAATGACCACACAGGTATTTTTTAAACATTTTTGGTTCGTTGGTTTGGTTTTTCTGGACACTCACTTTCCTCCTGCTTCTCCATGGTTCCTTTTGGCTCCAGTTCTGCTGCCTTGCATCATTTAAGCTGATTGCTAGAGGGAGTGAACCAAAACATGTTTTGAGCTAGATTTGGTTTGAACACTCACCTGGGAGTATGGCCTATTGAATTCAGTGTTATTTACTTCTGAGTAAATGTGTATAGGATTGTGCTGTTGTTAGTTGCTTCCTTTTCTAAGGAAGCAAAGTACCTATTTTGATGATGGCATCCTATCTTGTCGGGTGAGCTTAAAGTAATTTCATTACACTGAAACTGTTCCTGGTCTTTGAATTAACTGCATTAGCAGGTGGATTAATTGAGCTTTCCCAATGAATCATCCAAATGCAGCAATAAATGAATATATCATCAAACCCTATTTCTAGGAAATGAATCCCTTACAAAATTACAATACCATTTTATAGGCATCATAATTTAATTCCATTGGCCTCGCTGAATCATGGTTGTGATGCTTAAACTATGCGTAGAAAATGTTTATTACCATCAAAAAGAACATGGTATAACAAATATTGAATACCCCATTAAACAACATGAAGCACAACACTGACTGGGTAAGGTACCAAATCTCATGCTTGGAAAAAACAACCAGGATTTGAAGACGGATCATTCATAGCTTGAAGGATCTGAAGGCAACACTGGCATAGGATCAAGTGGCTAGATGGAACTTCCAAGGTCAGCAATTTAAGGCACAATCTGATGCTGGCCTGGGAATATACAGAATTGTACCCCCTCAATATATTGGCTGCCTGCAGCATGAGTAAATGTTCTGGCAGGTACCATATTTGTTTAGTGCCAGGTGGGGAACAACTGGCCCAGATGCCGGATCCATCCCTCCTAAAGTCCTAAGGCAGCCATACCTTCTTTCTTCATTGGGTGGTTTCCCAGCTTTGTGCAACCTTTCCCCATTCTAAAAGGTTGATATGCCTTTTACTCATGAAGGCACAGTGACTGGCAGAAGAAGTCTTAATATTCTGATAATTTTGGTGTTTGCCCTATCCCTGTCATCTTTGAGGCAACAATGCTGATCTATTGTGCTGGATCACTGTAAACTTTTGCTGCTCGTCTTTATTTCTGATTAAACACATAGAGACTTGGTATTTGGGATGCTCTCTGAAAGTGCTCTGAATGAGTCATTCTTGCTTGCTTCTGAGTAGACGGTTAGGGACTTGGCATGCGTACTTGTGAGCATACTTGCAGTGGCTTGGTGTTTCCAATGTGGAGTAATTCAGTCCTTTCACCTGGGTAGATGCACAGAGGCTAGCCCTGCTTACTTCTGAGTAGGATTAAAATTGGTAAGAAATCAAATTTTGTCCAGCACCACTAATTTGTCTTTGCCTCTAGAATGTGGCTCTGACACCTTTCTGAGAGGAGTTCAGCCTTTGAACCGAAAAAGTATTCCCACCCCTACTGTAATGATTACTGAAATAATGTGTGTGGATTGCTTTCAAAGGTCAGAAAGCAGTAAAGGCTGTGAGTCTGTGGACTGCCTAAGGCCAGCCTTACCAACGACACCTCCCATAATTATGGCCGAGAATTATGGGAGTTGTAGTCTGCATCTGGAGAGCATCAGGTTGAGGCAGGCTGGCTGAGGCCATCTTGAGATTTTATGGCTGAGCTAAGCTTCAAACCAGATCCGCTTGTCTCACAACGTGCTCTGGATGGTTGCTTCTGTACAATACACTTGACCTGACATAAGAAGAATTCCTTCTCCACAGGGAATCATTGCGATAAGGGAAGATAGGGCTCTCTGGCAGGGAGCTGTCAGCATCCTCACCACATGCAAATTCCCCAGATTCTTGAAAGGTGCGGTGACAGTTAAACTGATATAAAACTCATGTGCCAGTAGTGCAAATATGCCCTTAGATATGGCAGTGTATCAGACACTGAGACTACTCGAGGGCAACTTTTTTGGAAGCATTTGTCTGTAATACAAATAGCAAAAGCATATTTGGCTGCATTTTTGGTGCCTACACTCCAGCTTTCTATATAGGTCAGGTAAAGTCCAAGCCTTTTCTCAGCATTGGAAATGCCTGCCCTGATTTAGTATTTTTCTCACTGTGGGAATAATCTATGTGATTGGAAAATGTTCTCTGGGCAGTAGAACTGACTGTGGTGCAGACTCTGTCAGGAACCCCTGTGGCTGTCAAACAGAGAGCCACCTCGGAGCTGTTGTCATTTTGACATCAATTATGAAGCATAATTATTAAGTAGCTATGGAGCTGCAGAGACAAAGGTGCAGTGAAATTGCCTTCTTTTTATAGCAGTTACAGACAACTCCATAGTGCTTATTTTCTTGGTAGAGAAGCATTTGAATTTAACTGTAAATTCACTTCCTTGCTATATCCATTTGGCCTGTTCTTTGCATGGGAAAGAAGAGATGAGCTGCCAACTCAGAACTCCACAGGAAGAACACATTCTTAAAATTCCTTGGGCAGAAAGGAATGAAATTTTAACTACTACTTTATTTTGAACTTTAAATTATTTCCTTTTACCTAAGGTGACCAGAGAGTGCTGAAATGCATTAAGTATTCATTTTCTTGAACAGCTCATGGTTTGCACATCACAATAAGCTGCAATGGGTTGTTACCATGAGTAGCTGCAGAGTGTTTTAACATAATTTTCAAACTTGGTGCAGCTTTTCAGTAGTGAGTTGTTTTTGCAGATAAGCCACCCGGAAAACCCCTGGCATCAGGTAGAGTTGTTTAGGATGGGTTGTTCTCCAGGTGGCTGCATGTGGCATCCAAGTGGAACAGCCACTTCAGTGTGGGTAGTTTAAAACAGCAGGAGGAACAACAAGCCATGCTCACTACTCCTCACAATCATGTTAAGAGCATCCTCCCTCTGTTAAATCTTCAAATAATACTGTTCAGTTTACTCCTTTACTTCATTGCCTCCCTAAACAGCAACACTCCTTTTTCCAACCTTGGGAAGATTTCATGCATATTTAAAATTAAATTTACCCCACCTTCAAGAAGATTAGCGCAAACTTATGACAGGAAACCCACCTTCAAGGACATTTCTGTATATTAATTTATTTAACTTTGAAGAGATGTGTGTCAATATAAGTTTATTTTTCTTAACTTTTGGAGAGATTTGGGCAATCCTCTCACTTCCATGGTAGATGAACTTAAGCCTCTGAAATCAGAGGTTTATGAGCAGCTTCTGCCCAGTGCAAGATGTGATCAGCATTTTGTCCAAACAGCCATCCTCAGGTGTCTAGATTCAATGCTGGGGAT
The DNA here is from genome assembly GCF_004798865.1 of Varanus komodoensis. Lineage (NCBI taxonomy): Eukaryota > Metazoa > Chordata > Lepidosauria > Squamata > Varanidae > Varanus > Varanus komodoensis. The sequence continues at coordinate 60,881,118 of NW_025335568.1, forward strand.
AGAGAGAGAAGGAGGCTGGAACACTGATTGGAAATGGAATCTGTGTTCACATCTCTTCCTCTCTCCACCCCAGCTCACCTCTTTTCCTCTCTCCAAGGCCACGTTGCTGCTAAGACCTATGAAATACATGCCAGGAGCAGGTAGGAGGACTAAGGGGGTGAAAATCCGCAGAGAACCTGCATGGCTGTCAGGAGTGACATGGGTTGGCAAGTGAACAAGAAACCCTGGAACCCTAGAACACGTCACTACCATGGCTTCTTTTTCTTCCCCACTGGTGCAAACCTGGCCATAACATTCTTCCTCTGTTCCCTTCCTAGTGTGAACTATGCCTTTGCATTATATGTGAGCTGAGGTACCAAAATGACTTAAGAGTAGAGCTATGAATCCAGAAGTACCTGGCTTATCTCATCTTGGCCGAGAACTCACTAGGCAGGCTTAAGCAAGCTGCTCACTAGCTCTCTCTGCCCCTGCCCCTGCCCCAGCCCCTCTGCAGAAAGGGATATAGCAGTGCTGACCTATTTTACAGGTTGTTGTACCTATACCCACAAAGCAAGTTGCAAAGCCATCTTCACAGTGGAGAGAGAGAACCTGCCATGACTGCTGTTAAAGATGTTACTCTTCCTCCACTCTATAATACCACACAGAGCTCCTTGAAATGGTAGAGAGGGACATGACCCACAAGATGGATAATGGTATTTCTTTTCATTTTGCAGATACATTTGCCAGCAAAGTAGCAGCAATGCAAGATCAGTATGCAGATGCTTCCATAGGTAACGTCACCGGTAGCAACGCTGTGAATGTTTTCCTGGGGATTGGTGTCGCCTGGTCCATTGCCGCCATCTACCATGCAGCCAATGGCAGACCGTTTAAAGTCGAACCAGGCACCTTGGCTTTCTCTGTCACCCTCTTCACTATATTTGCTTTTATCAGTGTCGGGGTGCTCCTCTACCGGCGGAGACCGGAGATCGGAGGTGAGCTGGGCGGGCCTCGGACTGCCAAGATTCTAACCTCATGCCTCTTCGTGCTCCTCTGGCTCCTGTACATATTTTTCTCATCTCTGGAAGCCTACTGTCACATAAAGGGCTTCTAAAGGAAAACTATGGGAGATAGTATCTATATATATATCTATAGAGAGAGGGAAAGAAATACAGGTATATAGATAGAGATCTAATATTGTTGAACAGAGGAAGAAAAGACATTTGCCATGTTCACTTATCTACTGATGGAATGTAGCTTTGCGGTAGGAGTTTGAAATCTGCAGGATTCTTCACCAGAGGCAGCATCATAGAAATGGAGCCATGGAAGCAGGGTCGTCTTTGCAACTCAACCTACAGGATTGTGATGGAGCTACTCAATATTTCCCATCTCCCCCTCATACACACTCCCTCCATAAGAATCAATCCAATTTCACCAGGGGCTTATTTTGGAATGACAAAAGGCCTGTTTTTGCTGTATCACATTGGGCGGATGTTTCAAAGGGGAGTTCTTGACTTTCTTACCAGTATCTTTGTTGCCTTCTTTATAATTCAAGAATGAGCTGAAGCGTCACCCTCAAAGATGTGAGTGGAGTGGCATACAAAGGCCATGCTATTTTCAACCCAATTTTGTTTTTGTTTTTTTTGGGGGGGTCTTTTTTACTTCTATTCTGCCCCAGCCCCCCTTACTGTCCAGCTTAAGAATATGTTCTGTTGAAATACAACACAAACCACTCCCCACTTTTTCCAGAGCTGTAATTGTGATCAGCAAGTCCAGTTCCCCTTTAAAACAAAAACAGACTTTTCAAACAACATTTAACCAGCACTCCATTTGCTCCAAAACTGTGGATTACAGACCTGTGCCCAAAGCCCTAATGCACACCTCTGGCTTTGTTTTTTTGTTATTGCTCTGATGTATTTTGCCAGTTTAATTTCAATTGCCTCCAGTACCCTTCCTGTCCTGCCAATGTTTGCTGCTGTGCCCTTTTCATACTCCAGTTTGGGAATGCTTTCATGGTACTTGTTGTAACACTTTGCATGAATGAAGCAAACCATAATCTGTAATATAGCATTGAATAGAGATAGTCCGGTCAGTGATGCCAATGGAACATTGAAGATGCAAGCACATTTCCCTTCCACACCTTTTTCTTTTCTTTTCAGTGAACAGGATGACAGGCAGGAAACAATTGGCATTCTGTTACTCTGCATAAGGTTCCTAAGAAGCAATAACCAAGAGCTGTGGAAATCTGTATGTTTTAAAGGGAAGCATTCATGCAGCAGACTTAGACCATTTTGGAAAGGGATCTGCCTGCCAGCTAAGTTTAGGATGAATGTAGAAAGCTGCTTGCACTGAGTTAGGCCAATGGTCCTCTAACTCAGCATTTCACTCCAGAAGGCAGTGAGGCTCCAAAGTCCCTGGCAGAGGCCTCTTCTAGCCCTGTGACCAATTTAATGGGAGATTCTGTGAACTGAACCTGGCACTCTCTATGTACCAAAAGCATGCTCTACCAGAGCACTATGGATGGGATGAGTAATGCCTGCTTGCTTTGTGACTTATCTGTCTGAACCAAGTGGGGCTTCAGCACTGTTCATGCTAAGCAGGCATAACTCTAAATAAGCAAAATAGACTTGAGCTTTTTGAAACATCAGCTCCCCATTCCATGCACTTGCTCTCATCTTCAGACTCCCAGGATCAAATCCTTGGTCTCCATACTTAGGAATATTTTCTGCTGCAGCTCTGTGGAAACATATAGGCTGGATTGGTCTTCGCAAAGGGCACCTTGAAGACAGAACAATTCCACTTTAGTCTTCTGGTGGATTTTAAACATTCCACCATGCACTGGCCTTCAGAACGGCAAAGAGAAAGTGCTGGTTTTTATTTTATTGCCCAGCAGTGAGTGCATTTCTCCTGAGGAATTAAGATTTAACTACTGTTATTTATTATTCATTCATTGTTGGCAGTGAGCTCAGCACTGTACAATGCACAAAGAGATACCAAAAGCAGCACTTGGCGGTGGAAATGCCATCCTCCAGTATGCAGGTAGAGTGCCATTGAACTCTCGGAGGATACTTCTTTTGTGGGTCATTTGCTAATTTATTTATGTTTTCCATCTTCCCACCCTTCACACACATAAATTTTTCATTTGTCTAATTCTTATTCTCTACCTCTGGTGCTCATGGAAGCATCAAGTCATTAGAATGGGGCCCAAATATGGAAAGCTGTCCACCTTGAAAGTACACTTGTAGTGCAAGCCTTCTGCATGTTTAGGCAGAAAGCAGTCCTACAGGTCCCAGCATTCTCCAGCTGGGAATGGCTGGCTGGGGAATGCTGGGAGTTGCAGGGATATTTTCTGCCTAAACATGCATAGGATTGCACCCTTATGGCAACATGGAAGGAACTATAGGACAGAGCTGGGGGGACTTGTACCATATGTGGAGATGGTGGAGAGGAGGCACAGGTCCACCACTGGAGATGGATGGGACTCAGAGATACTACCCAGTGGCACAATCCCATACTTGCTGCATAGCTGTAGAAGGTCAGGAAGGGAAGATTCTGATCATCCCCACCTGGAACTATTGGGTGCAGATGCAATCGGTGCCCAGGGCTAGATGAGAGGAACTGTCCAGACAAGCAAGGGAACTGGCACTGTAGAAAGAGGACTAGAGGGAAGGAAGCTGCTTGGAACTGTTGGTTTTTCTGCCTGACATAACAATGGGGCCAATCAGTAGGTGTCCCAAATAATGAGATGAATCACAAATGCAGTTCCTGGCCTAACCATGGTCCATTGAAAGGTAATCAGAAAAAACACTGTGTGTACCAACAGTGTGCTGAGGCTCCCCATTCTCCAACCAGTGTGAGTTAGGGAGCCCATCTTCAACCCAAAACAATTCCCCCATTCTAAGTAGAAACATAGTTGGTCTGCCTTCAGAGAGAGAATCCTAAGCAGAACCACTGCAGAGTAAAAGAAGGGCATACCTGTATAAAACTTGGCCATGCTTAGAAGCATTCAGGAACTTCCAAAAAAGACAATTGTCCCATCCAGTCTATTATCATCTACTGTGATTGGTAATGATTCTCAAGAGCAGAAATAAGGGACCAGTGGCCCTCCAGATGTTGGATTCCAGCTCTCATCAGCAGCATGGCCACTTCAGGATGATGGAAGTCTTTATGCAACAACATCTGGAAGACTGCAGGTTCCCTTCCTCTACTTTAGACCAACCTTCTTCAACCTGGTGCATTCCAAATGTGTTGTACATCTGAAACACCACAGGTCTGAGAAGAATGCTTTAGGACCTTCCCCAGTCCTACTACTGAAGGTTGTTTTAGCCAGACATGACAGAAACTGGGGACTTGCATGTGGTCAGAGAGTTGTGGCCCATATAGAATGTGTGTGGCACTGCTATTTCAGAGCTGCTGCTTGGTACCAAAGAGAGGTTGACAGAATTTCTATTCACACAGGTATTTCTTCTCCCAAAGCATTGCATGGCAGGATCCTAGAAAATCTTTTGACCCTCATTCTTCCCAGTCTACTGAATAAAGAGCCAATATGGCGTAGTGGTTAAGAGCATAGGACTGGAACTTGGGTCTGGTGGTCTGGGTTCTCAGCCATGGAGCCCACTGGGTGACTTTAAGCCAGTCACAGACTCTCAGCCCAACCTACCTCACAGGATTCTTCTGGGGATAAGATGGAGAGCAGGAGGAGGAGAATGATGTAACCCACTTTGACTTCATTGAGGAAAAAGCGGAATACAGATACAGTAAATTGATGGGCACAACAGCTCTTCTCTCACCATGACTCAGTTGTGCTTGGACCTTGATCATGAGACAGTGTTTGGGTTTTTTAAAAAGAAAAATCATGGGAGTCAACACACCGCATGAGTCCATTTTGAGAAAGGGGGCGGGTAGCAAAGATGATGCTCATCTTTCAAAGTAACAGAAAACAGGATCCTACATCTGAGTGGTTCAGCCAGGCCAGAACATTAACTGCTGCAGAAGAAAACATTTCTATAGACATCAAAAGAGTTGTTCATGTTTTCTTCAGTAGAAAAGCTAATCCTGTCATTACTGTATAAGGATGTTACCAGAAAAAAAAAAATCACAGTGGCTTAAGTACTCTGTTCGTTAGTAGGTGTATTACTAGGTGGGTGGACTTTGTATGCAGTGTAGCTGCATTAAAATCAATACTGATGTTGCAGTTTAATGAATGAGAGCTGGAGTTGCTCACTTCTCCAGGAACGCCTCGGTATTGGCTCCTAAATTTTAGCGGCAGCAGTTGAAAACCTCAAGGCCATGCTAAAAAATAATTCACCATTCATTCAATGGAAGGACTAGCTGTGCATGCAGATACATTTGTGCACATGGAGACATGTCCTCAGTTGAAATGAACAGGAAACCTGTGCATGTAGAATGCTGTGTTGGTCCTATCTTTCATTATCTGTGATGGCAGGAATTAGTAGCAGCTGGCCCTGGTCCTGTGTAGCTCCTTCTGGACTAGCAACTGAAGAGCCATGAATGAAATCTTTCACTTCATAGTAAAATGTATGGAGGTTAGACTAGGATTTTCCTTATTTTGAACAACTTGTGGAATGCTTGAGTTTTTCTTTTAAAAATGGAATGCATTAAATTCCCCCACCCCCCACCCCATAAATCAGTTCTCATTTTTGAAGATTTTTTTCCTGTTTGATTTCATTTGATTTGTTTGTTATTGGGGTAGGGGAAGAAAATTAAGTAATGAATTTGGGTTGTTCAGGGACTATTATTCATATTATTGTGTTTGTGGAAAAATATTCATTTCATCTGTTTGCTTTCCTTCATTTTTATTTGTGTGTATTGTGCACAGTAACAGAGAGGCATTGAGTGCATTTAATTGTGATCAATGGTACACTGAGGCACAGAAAATAAAATTTATAATTGGTTCTGATTCGAAGATTAGTATTGCTACATTTTCCCTGTCCAATGTCTCATTGCTTCTTCCATTGTCTCCCCTCATTAATGTTATTTTTATTGCTAATTGATGTTCCCTCCATCCACTAGGAACATAATGGGCTCCTAGAAAGCCTGACTTTCATATGCAAGGTATTGCAGCCAGACATGCAAAGCATAATGCCTGTTCTTTTGCCATGCAACAACTCCAGGTACAAAATATTCTTAGAGAAACAGTTACCTATTTGCCCATTTCCCCACAATGCACACACTCTTAATCTTTACAGCAACACCCCCGCCATAGCAATTACTCAAACTATGTCAAATTTTCTGCACTCAGAATTATCAAATAAATATTCTTTCATCCCTCAAAGCCTGGGAACTTTGATAGCGAAACTGAGGTATTGTCTGAAAAGCTTGGATTATAGAGATTCAAAACCTGATCTGCCTTTCATGAAACACATAGAAATACCTGGAATTTGTTCCAAAGCAGTACAAAGCTTGTGCTTTGGCAAACAAAGCTGGAAATTATTTTGATTTTTAATGTCACTCTGTTGCATAGATGTAAGTTTAAATATTAAGCCACGTCTTTTAGTCCCCATTTTCAGTGGCCGCTGCTCTGCCATGCTTTCAGACACTAAAAACCTGGAGCTGTAGAGGATTCTGCACTCACAGCCAGTCTTCCACTGACACAGTTGATGCCAGGGTAGTCTTCAGGGCCGGGGGGCAGCTATCAGCCTGAGCAGTCCACAAGCAACTGTGCGGTTCAAACCAGAGAAACAAAAATCGGGGCAGGAAGAAGTCAAGTTTCAAGGCAGCGATCCGGAAAAAAGCAAATAGTGAAGATGCTCCACCTTATCCCAGAGACAAATTCCTCAGACTAAGCTGCAAACTCCAAGCTTAAGGCCAGGCAGGCAGGGATTGGCTGTTAGGGTCAGTTAATGAAATTTCAGGCAGGTGTGTCCTGCAGCCTGTAGGGTGCCCTCAAACCACAAAACTAAGAAAAAGTCTAACCCCCAGGCATTTTGAGACAGCGGAAAGGTCCTAAAAATGCCAGTATGGCTGACTAGAGAACGCTGGGAGACGCAGGACTTTTTTTCTGTCTCACCATGCATGGAGTTGCATCCTAAGTTGGCTGTGCTTGCAGCGAAGCACTTTGAAATAGTAGTGGATATAGGATACAGGGCACCAGAGCCTTGGGTTAAGACCAACATGGATTTTCAATATCCTCAATATAATGCAAGCATGGTCCAGAAGGAGGGAAGACACTGCTTAGGTGTTGTGCAGATACTAGAACCCATAGGGCAAACATGGGAGAGTTGGAGTGTATGACAATAAGAGAGACGTTAGATATAGCGGGCATTACAGAAACCTGGTGGAGCAGAGAACCAGTGGAATATGGTCATCTTTGAATATAAACTATCGGAAAGACAGGGCAAAATGATTTAAGCAGAAGTTGAAGAGGGGAACCAAGAAGATATATTTGCTTCATAGCTCTTGAAGATCACTCAAAAACACTAGTAGATGCACAGATAATATGCACACCTCAAGTGGGGAAAAGTAGCACAAAGTCAAGGAAATCACCAGCATGGTTAACCAGTAGAGTCAAGCCATTAGAGAATAAAAAGGTTCCTTTGCGAAAGTCTTACCACAAGGAAAAGAACAGAAGGAACTACAAGATTGCACAAAGGAGATACAGGCAAACAGTCTGAGGGGGTGTTTTCAATTGTTCGTGAAGTGGAGAAAATGGAGAGGGAGACATCATTCTCCTTTTTCCGTAACAATTGAGCCCAAGGTCACCCCATGAAGCCAATTGGGGGAAAGTTTAGGACAGACAAGAAGTAGTACTTCACACAGTGTATTTGAACTCTGGAATTTGCTGCCATGGGAAGTAGTGATGGTCACCAATCTGCGGGGATTGGACAGATTAACGGAAGAAGAGGCTATCCATGGGCAACAGCACTCCTGGCTATATGCTACCTCCTTCATAGAGGTGACATACCTGCATGCACCAGTTGCTGGGGAGCTGGGCAGGCAGAGCTCTTGCACCCATCCTGCTTGAGCAACCCTTTGGGCAGCTGATTTCTCACTGTGTGTTTGGAATGCTGGGCTAGATGTACCTTCGGTGTGATCCAGCATGGCTTGTCTTATGTTCTTATCCCTTAAATTTTTATTCAGCCCAACAGCCAAAGTTCTCTGGCAATTCCACAGCTTGATAAAATATAAAACTTTTCAAATTCAATAATTCAAAACACTTTGAAAACAAGTTAAAATAATAAAATTACCAGGATCTGATACAAAATAAAAGCATACCATGACATTGGCTTTTGACACAGATGGGCATTCTTGATCCCACTCAAGACCAATAGTCCATGTGCACTACTGGTGCCCAACTAGAATTGGGTTGTGGCTACAGAATCACATATGCACACAAGTGATATATAGAAAATTTGACAGTGACCTTGCCCCAAATCATGCCACCCAGGAGACTTGCCCCAAATCCACTGGCATGCAGAGCATCACAGCTTGGGAGATGGTTATTATTGATGCTGTTTCAATTTGTGGATGAAGTGTGATGCTTTAAGAATTGCAGATAAGGGTTTTCTCATGGTTCAGAAACCAGCAGGGCCATTGGTTGCTAGCTGTCAAGAAATGTATATAATGATGGATTTACACTCTCCCATCCCAACCCAACCCACCCTCCCAATGGTTAACTGCTTTTCTTCCATCATGCTTTGCTTGTTTGAAATGTCCACAGCTTCTCCCCATGATAGCCTTTTCAAAGCAGGTAAAAATGGCTGTCCACAGAATCAAACTTTGCAATTAAAAAGCCATGTGAATGGGTTCTTCAGCTAAAAGAGGCTTCCTAGAATCAACCCGGAAACCATTGCGATCTTTGACTATTAAAATTAATGGGAAACTTACCACACATCAGTGGGGAAGGCAATGCACACAGAAGCAGCACCACAACTGTGACATCCCCTAACTGGAGGATAAGGATGCTGAGGCTTAGCTATTCTTTGTGCCCTTCTGAATTTTCCTGCTGCTTTTGCTGTAGCTGGGTAGACTGAAATCTAAGTCACACCTAGTCACAACAAGCTGTGTTACATACTGCACTTCATAGCACAGTTTCTGTCTCAGCTTGGCCATGACCTCCATGGCCCATTTGCCCAAAACATCAGTCACCACTGCTTTAAAATAATCAGTTGACCTTCATCAGTGCAAGAGAAAATCTGTTAAGAATTAGTTCTGAGTCAGCAAGAATGAGTTGGGAACAGATGCTTTTCCTATTTCATCGTTTATGCAGAATTTTTCAGTTGAAAAATGCTGAACAGTCTTCATTGCATTCACCCATCCAGAGCCAACCATGACATTTGACACCCGAGGCCAAAGAAGAGCAAGCAGCATCCACCTGACAGTTATGAGGGTGCCATGGTTGCTGCTCCCCCAAAACCACACCTGCCTTACCACAATTATTTAGCTTAAGGATGCAGGCGGAGCGGGCCAAAAATAACCATACCAGTCCCATTTGCTCCCTGCTTGTTCCCACATGAATCTAATGTAAGAATCTCTGCTTCAAAGTATTAGAAGGTAACATGACCTTTACAAACTCTGAGGTAATATTATTTCCCCCTGTGATCCTGTTCCTGTCCTGCACAGACTCAAAATGGATGCAATTTACTGATAAATTAACATAAACAAACTGAAGAGAGTCTTTGTTCTATCAATTAACTGCACTCAGTGGTGCAGAATAACCGCTCCCCATGAGAATAGTTCGAAAAGGCAAAGGATGTAAGCCTTTATTATCAAGGTTAGAATACCTTGTCCTTTAATTATGTAAGTTGCACTGCAGTACACTGAAATGTTTTTAAAAAGGAGAAAAGGAACTGAAATGGACATAATGAGTTCAAGTGCAGTGAAAGCTGCAATCAAACAGGTTTTGGGGGAGGATTATGCATATTTCATTACCATCCCAGGTGAAAAAAAGAGCCCTATGCCAGGACAAAAGTTTTTCCTTTGATTGTGAAATTAATGATACGTTCTTTTGGTTTCTATGCATCTAGGATTGTAGCAGCACCAAAAGATTGCATAAACATGGCATGCAGTCATTCAAAAGAAGCAGGGCCAGTTGTGTGATGCTCAGCCAGGCACTTTATTTTGCTAAAATATAGGCTAAAATGGACCCAAAACTCTCAATATCTTCCCAGCCAGATACCTGTCAGGATCTATTTACACAATACATCACATAGTTAAGCCCCACAGTGTGAGGTGGATTCTCTTACCTCAGAAAAGGATCAAGCAGAGGAAAAAACAAAGGCCTCTCAGATATGACACTAAAAAACATGGTTTCTTGTTACAAGCCTCAGGCTTGTGCACTTTCCTGTCCCATTTCACACAGGACTGAAGTTACAAGAAGCCAGAGGAAATGGAGATTTGACCAAAATGTTGGAAATCACCCTAAGGTGTTTCACTATTGGGTAGTATAGAAATGTAATAAATACAACTGACCAAGTAATTCCAGGGGAAATGGCTGCACGAAACAGACCTTTTGCCAGCTCAGTTTCTTCAGTTCATTTTGCTGATTCATCAAGAAAATTCCTATCTCATTCCCTTTTGCTCCCCCTCAAAAAAAAAAAAAAAAAAAAAAAACCACCTAGGTTACCATTCGACCTTTTATGTTTGCGTTTGAAATAAAGTGGGGGCGGGGGGCAAGGCCATCTTATTAAAGAAATTCAAATATAGATTTTTTCCAAGTAATTCTGGTTTAAAATGAGGCCTCACAGAATGCTACACTGTGACTATATTTTTAACATGCCAGCTGCATTTACTGCTGTTTCTCTGGCAGGGTATTTAAGTTTAACACTGTTCCTCTCAAATGCAGTGAATCTGCCACTCCATAAAAGTGTGCTTTTTTCCTGTAGCTATTCAATTGTTGTCCATTATGACAATGACCAACCCAGTGAGTGTCAAAGGGGGTGACCACTGTGTTTTATAGTGGCAGCCATTTTGAATTTCTCTAAATCCAAAAGGTGTCTCAAAATGGGTTTGTAAGAAAAATGGTAGCTGCTCTAACTTTTTTTGCCACCTCAGAAATTATACATCACCCCAAAATATAGCTGAAACAAAACACCCAGTTTTGAGGTGGGAAAAACTGCTGAGAAATAGTCCTTATCAGTTCAGTCCTTATCAGTTCATTACATCCATAGAAGAAACTATTATTTGCTCTTGAGTTTTATACAACCACAAGCTGTGCTCTGGTTTACTACCCTGGCTTGTTAAACTTTTGTTTGAACAAGCACCATTCCTTCTAAAGTAGGAGTGGACACTTCAAATGTCTTCCCCTCAAGTGTGAAGGGGGAGAATCCATTTTCATGGCTCACAGCTGAACATGCTCACAACAAGAAACCATCATTTCTTGTTACATCTGAAATACTTCTGTAGCAGGCAGCAAATATACATTACACTAAGCAGAAATGGAAGAATGAAAGAAAAATGAAAGACTGACAGAAGTATGGAAGCAGAGGCTGGAAAAAAGAAGAACCCTGTCTTTTAGTGGGCTTAGGGAAAGTCATTAAATGCTATAATTAGATCCTTTACTATTTTGAAAGCAAAAGACTTATAAGTTTCCTGCATAAGTTAATGGCAACAAATTTCTATTCATTTCATGGGATTTGTGCAGGAGACCTTCCTAATATACTGTGCCCAAGGCTTCACCAAACAAAGATAACTGTGCTATTTCAAGAGAAGGCAGGACAGATCCTTCACGCAGCTTGCAGTCTGTTTGATGGATGGACGTACCAGCAACCCAAACACTGCTTAACCCATCAATTTTTCCCCTCGCCTCTTATTAATACAAACTGGCCTACTTAAAAAAAAAAAGCAGCAAACAAAACCATGTATGCACTAGTTGAGCATTTGTCCATCTTCATGTTCTTTTGCCTTATTTAAAGTTAACATGGAAACCTTTAAAAACTACCAGGGGTTTGAAGGGTCATATCTTGGTTGTGACATGACTGTTGGCCAATTTTCCAAAGTCAGTATTTTCTGAACCCCATTTTTACTTCAGAGCTCAACCTTAAAAAAGGTATGACTATACTGTGCATGCAGAAGCTGCTTCCAAACTGATCCTGTAACCCCAATTTACAAAGTTATGCTGCTCTTCACCTCTCATCCTCATTCCTTATAATCACATTTCTAAAGAAACCAATCAGTGACTACATTTAAAAAAAAAAACGCTTCAGTAAAACTGTTTTTTTCCACTTAATAGAGAAAGCAACTCACAATAACTGACTGATGCTTCTACATCAGAAAATACAATACTATTTTAATAGTGTTATTCTTCCTATCAGAACAAATGGTTCTTTCACAGAAGCCATCCATAAATCAGGTGGGACTCTGCTTCCTGCTTAACTAAGCAAGCTCAAAAAAATGTTGGAATTGAAGATAATCCTGGGGGAATTGCTGTATGCCAAGCGATTGCAACCTCATAACAGCGCGGTCTTATGGCCTCCCAACAGAATCTGGGGGGCCAAAGGTTTAATGAGAGCCTCTGTCCCATCCTCATCACCACTACTCTGGAAAAATGTGTGCTGGCTGCCTTTGCAAGGTCAGAAACTGGGCTGGAAAGGGGATCTTCTCAGGATAGGGAGATGAGGAGGCTGGAGCTACTGGCTTTTACCGTATCCAGATGGCACCCCAGCATCCTTGCCTCCTCCCCACCCCATGCCACTTCATCTAGAAAGCTGGAAAAGGCCATCTGAATGAAATGCAGGGCATGAGGCTCAGCTGTGGTGAAGATCACCACCGCCATAACTCACTCCATGCACTGGATGCACATAATCCTCCAAGTGTTGAGGTTTACATGCATCAGGTTTGGAGGCTTGGATTGTGGCCTAGAGTGTGTCTCTTTGAAGCATGGCAAATAGGGTGCTATGGAAGATTTTCCTGAAACCAATCATTCATTTTTAGCTTTAGCTCTTTAGCAAAATTATTTACAGTTCTGAAATAAGTGCCTTTTTATCTAGTGTACTGTAGTGTATGGTTGTGTGTGTGTGCCAAAACTATATTATTACATTACATTTATATCACATTGCATTCATAGCCTGCCTTTTTTCCTCTTGAGAAAAACCCAAGGCAACTTACATAGTCCTTCTCCACCCCATTTTATCATCATAACAATAACAACCTTTGAGTTAGGTTAGGCTGAGAGTCACTGACTTGCCCAAAGTTACCCAGTGAGCTTCATGGCTGAGTGGGACTAGAACCTGGATCTCCTGGGTCCCCAGTCCAACAATTAACTCACACACCACATTGGCTCTTTTTTAAAATATAAGCAGGATCTTTGTAGATTTCTCTGTTTTATCTTGAAAGGTTCCTTTTTGGCTGAGGGTTTGAAATTAGTCACGCTATGAATTTGTTTTATGCAAGAACCTTTATTTCAGTTTAAAGGCTTCTGTGCACTTCATTGTTTTTAATAAAAGCTAGCCTCTTGCATTTTGACTCTATTAAGGATAATTACTGAAGATCAAGCATAAACTTCCTGTCATTTTTTTAAAAAAATTATCCAATCTGCCTCCACTATCCCAATCATGCAAGCAGAAAAACATATAGGGCATGTTTGTCTCACAGATTAAACTGATGCAACAGTTACTCCTCCTTCTGAGATACAGATAGACATTAAAAATGCATACATTTAGTTTACCAGGAAAACCCATTTGCTAATTAGAGAATGACATGGGCTAGATTAATAGTACCAACTCTGAGATATTAGTCAGCCACTATTTAGGCTTCTAGTTTTCAGCAACCATTACCCAAACACCTCTCCTAACACTGAGAAGATCTAGAAACTGACAAAATTTAAAAGGCTGAACGCTGAGACTCTAGGAAAGTTCAGTTCAGCACCCAGCAGCACTCTGTGCACTTTGTTTGCTGCAGTCTTAACCTGTCCTACTCCCAGAGGCCTGGCAGACTACACTTGAAACATGGAGCTTGTGAAGTGCAAGCTACTGATTCAACAAGACATATTGGAAGTGTTTTCTGACAGCTGATAATAATGGAGTTTGCAAGATCAAGCAGGAACAAACAATTAAGAATGCCAGCACATCACACGTGTTGCTTATTTTGCTCACAATAGAAGGGGTTTTGCCAATTTGCTGGTAATATTAAGACCAGTCTAAAACTACTGGCTTGAATCCAGAAGTGGTTTGAGTGGATACGCCATTTGTTCTTATGCAAGGCATCCCCATGTCTGCTAATTCTCTGCCCCATATCCCACTCCATTCCAGAAGGCATCCCAATGCCCAGGTGGGCTGTAGTGGGTTGGAAAAAAATCATTGAACCGGCTGAGAACTGTGACAGTTTGAAGCAGCAATGAAAAATAGCCAGTCCCACAACATGAAATTAACCTGAGCCACTGCATCACACAACTGGAACTGCTACTGGACATGGGTTACAGCTCATTCATACATTAGGACTGAAACATTAAAGTATCAAGGACTTCCAGTCCAGTCCAGTCCAGCAAAAGACAGTTGCATGTGCGTGAGCATAACCTAAGACCAGTTCATATCCCCATGCTAATCACTACCCTGGTCTGAGCCTTGTTGAACAAGCTGGATGCCTCTTTCGACAGCATCAGCAACCAGAGCTACTGTTTGTCATGCTGACCATCACAGACATAAGTCCTTCTGTGTGGGGGGGTCTTTCAAACATAATGCTGCGTTGTTCATATTTTCTATTGACACAGTTTTCTTTTGTGGGGGTGTACTATTTTATGCATGACAGCATTCACTCTTTCCCCATTTCTTTCCTCTATCAATTTGGTGTAGATGCAGCAGCTTCCAGCTAGTGGAAGATTCTTTCTTTCCCTCCTTTTCACAGAGCCCTCATTTCCTCAGAAAATTCCATTAGGTACATTTCTTGAATGTGTCTTGGCTGTGGATGCTTTCTATAAACTAATCAGCTGCCGTCAAGGCTGGGGAGAGAGGATGGCTATGTCTGTTATTGTTACTTCTATTTTTAAATACCGAAGCGGCGCCGTGTGCAGTGATGAAGACCATGGATGGGCTTAAATAGAGACAAACAAAGCTCACAGATTGCCAGAGGAGCAAACGCCAGCTGTAGCTATGACAGGCGCTTCTGAGCCGAGCTGGAGGAGGGGAAACTGCCTTATTGTCAGTGGTGCGGTTAGCCTCAGTGCAGGGCCATTTCGGGAGGGTGGACTAGGCAGCTGCCCAAGCACCGAAGCCAAGGGTGGCCAAAAGACCCCCAGCGGTGGAGTGGTAGCAGCTGTTTGGTGCTGGTGATGGTCGCACTGTCTCCTCCTCCTGGCTGGCCCCCTGTGGCTGCATGCTCTGCCCCACTTGACTCCACCCTGGCTCTCCAGAGAAGCAGGATGAAGGCTCCTTCCGAGGGGTTCTCCGGAGTAGGCACCACCCTGCCCATCGCCTCGGAGCTGCACTAGGTGCTCCCCCATCACAGCAAAAGCTGCAGCAGAAGGACATGGCAATGAGGAGTGTCATGTTAAGCGCCCACACTTCCAAATGCATGATTTCACCATGCCAGGCCACCCTCTGTAGCCGGAGATGCCTCCTAGGATCGCTGTATTGTGTCTAAAATAGATCAGCACATGTTGATTCCTTTGGAGAGTTCCTCAGAAATTAAATGAATCCAAAGTTTAATGAATGAATCCAAGGTTTTTGTTTTAAGCCCTTGATCCTTAGAATTATGGCTACTGCAAGTCCAAACTGCAAGCTGGAAATATGAGCCATTTTTAAAAGCTGCAAGGCTGAATGAGGCAAAAGGCTTGTTGTTTGGGTCCCAGCCACCCTCCATTCTTTCTTTTCCTTAAGAATGCTGATAAAGCAAATGTTGCTATTACTCTGCTTTGCCATCTGTAATAATAGTAATAATTTTGTTCATTGATCTGAATCAGTGCAGACCACATGCTGTTTTTAAAGAGGGCAATGTAAAGGATACAGTATGTTTAAGTATAAATTATTTGATATGTTATTCTCTTCCAAGGGGCAGGGGAAAGAAAGGGCAAAAGATTTATTGCTAAACAATGCCCCTATTTGAATGAGAATCCTGCTAGAGACAGGAAAAAAGAGTAATCAGGTCTTCCATATCACCTCACTACATTTTAAAATATCAAAGGAAATAAAAGCTTAAGTCCTTTGGTTTTGAGTTAATATTAATTAAAGGGGTGGAACAGCCTATTAATTAATCCAAATGCCACCTGTTAAGCAGACTCCTCTGTACCTAAGCAATTAGTGTCTGTAAATCACAATAGATGAGGAACATTGATTGGGTCATTGTAAGCAGCCCTGAAATCAAAATTAGATTGCTGCCAACCTTCTTAGTACTAATCCAGAGAAAGTGCGCTGTGTTCAGCTTCCAGTGAGATGTGAGCATGTCTAAAGGTGCAATCCTATGCATGTTTAGACAGACAAAAGGGCCTACAACTCCCAGCTCCCATGTGGGCTGGGGCACACTGGGAGCTGTCAGCCTGCCTAATTATGCACAGGAATGTACCCTAACTAATTTAGATAAAGGACCCTATCTATAATCTAACAGCCCAGCCCTTTGAACAGAAATAAGATTCCCCAGAATGTACTTGTGGATTTGCTTCATCCATTGAAATAAATGGGGGAAGGCTTTGCATGTGAAGGAGTTTTACAAGCAACACACCATGGTTTCCACATGCAGGACCCTGAAGAAATGACTTGGTTGGCGTGCAGAATTGATCATCTATAAGCATTGCCATTTTGATAATATATCTGGATTGGTACAGCTATCCAATAGGTTGCTAGTTCTGTTTCTCTATTTTGGGAGCTAGTTTACAGCTGCCTATTTTGTGTTCTGCAGGTGAATGAAAAGAGATTTCTTTTAAGCTGTGCTTGTTTCACCCATGTACTTGAAAGCAATCTGTGGATACAGAAATGCCACATGTCATTTCTCAGTGGTTATGCCACTTAAGAAAACATCTCTGCAAAGATAAATCTACATGGTGCTTGCTGATCTGAAGCATGTGCTCTTGTTTATTACAATGTTCCACTGTGTCTTTGAGGCAGGTTCCACTGTCAGCCTGGAACAAAACCGAAATCATGGAGTGCTTCCATAATCTCCAGTCTCCTCAAATTTGAGTCATTAAATGCTGAAGTCACTGAATGCATTTGGAGACAATGTCAGCTAGGTTTCTGCTCAGCAAGCATCATCATTTGTTAACAATTGTTCACATTGTTATTTACTTGGTGACATCTTTATTTTGAGCCTTTTCCTAACACTCATTCACACACATCAGGGCAAGCAACTATAGACACTCACACTGTCTCATGCAAAGGCAACGTAGGGCGAAATGCAATGGCCTCCTGACATTCGGAGGCAGGAAGGGAAAGGGGCTGAGACCAGCAGTTTCTCCTGCACCCAAAAAAGCATGTCTAGATGAAATGCAGGGTGAGAGGCTGGAGTAGTGGAAATTGCCACTGCCACACCTCATGCTCTGCATTGGTTACACACCAGCCTCTGTCTTCAGAGGCTTTATGAAACATGGATGGTCAACACAGGGCTATGCCCCAAACAGAACTGCAAAGAATACATAGCTCTGGACAGCCTTCCCCAGTTTGGCTCCCCTATTGTTGGAGTACAACTTCCCGGGGGAGTATGGCTATTATCCAACAGACAAGGGAGGTACAAGTGGATGCTGGAAAGAACATAAGTGGAGACGGTTGAAGGAGTGGATGCTGGCAGGCAAAGCTGTTTTAAGTTGCTCCCTAGCTAACGGTCCTGTGGAGCAGTATCATACGATAAAGCCGTCCCATGCGTAAGACTTGGCACTGGCAGCCAGCAAGGGTTGCATTAAAAGTTATGCCAGCTTTAAAAAAGGAGAAGGCAAAAGAATGTGTTGATGTGCACACATTTTGGTTGAATTGTTTAGAAGCAAACTCAGAAATAATGGGCAAAATTTAGAGCTTTACTACTTCAGACAGTTCTTGTGCACTGATCATACACATGTGCTCACAATAGTTTACAGGTTCTTTATACATTGTTGTGACATGCCACTTATTTGTGCTATTTGAGAAAGCAAAAAAAATACATTTTTTTATTTGTGTCACTGAATTAATTAACTATAGCACAGCTCCACCTAGAGGTAATGTAGCAGAAAAATGGAAAGGAAAAGCCCTGTGCAGAGCTCATATCTCAATCACCATGAAACCAAAAGCAGACACTGTGCATTTAAAACTTCATGTAGAAAAACCCTTAAATAGAAACACCAATCAAAGTGGGGAAAGCTATAAAGGATAGTGGGAAGGACAATGCACAAATGACCTGAGTTGCCCACTGTTCAGTCCTTATCATAAAAGCAGGCCAATTTTGTCTGCCTTTAATGTTTCTCCTTCAATTGTGTCTGATTTGCTGAGCCTATCAGTCCAAGATACGTGGGTCTGTAATTAAATCCTTGGTAATACCCAGGAGATGGTGGGGAATAACCAGAGCTTAAAACTGAAACAAGCAACGTGTTGCTTTGTTCACTTCATACCGATTTTTTTTTTTTTTTTGGTAGTTAATTTTCCCCTCATTCAGGGAATCACAGGATGGGACCATGCATGAGTTGAAAGATGCCTGGCCATGTCCTTATTTGGGAAATTCCCAACTAATTTTAGCAGCCAAGTGGACAAAAAGGCGGGCCTGGCACCATCGATGTGTCATTTCTCTTTGCCAAGAAGCAGCATGGGGTGCACCTCCCTCCCTGAAAGGAAAATGTACAGTATGTAGTGACCACTTGAGATTGCTGGGGGCTATTTTTAATGAGAAGTGGATGACAACTCAATAGGAGGCCTGCTGGAGCATACAAGGAGATAAAGTGAGTGGTCAGGAGAATCTTTCAGAAGCAATGGCAGCATGTTGTCCTCAAGCACTTTATTATTTTTATAGTTTATACATTTTCATCCCACTTTTCCAAGGTCCTGCACTGATGCATAAAACACACACATTTTTTAAAGACTGGCACACACCCAAATCATAACATTAGGTCTCTCACACATTCAAGAATAAAAAAAAACCAAACAAAGTAGGATGGAAGCCAGAATTAACTGCTTTTAAATTATTACCATTTGGACATTCCATTTCAAAAACCAGGGTTTACCCCAAGTCTTCTCTTTGCAAAGCTTATTCATTTTAAAAGGAGATTGCATAGGGGACAGACCGAGTCCATTGACCTCAGCAGGGATGCATATATTACTCTAATTGATACAATTGATTTATCCATTTATTAAGCATAATTTGAAAATACAAATAATTAGAGTTTAATATTGTGCTTCAATCATACTGACAGAGCTGTTTTCAGCTATTTAACATGTCTCTTGCTTTAGGGCTTTCAAAGAGCTCTCTCCTTCTCTCTCACTCACTTTTAAATGCATTCTTTAATGTAGAGAATGTGTCAGATGTAGAACCTCTGACCTAGAAGAAATTCTTGCGATAGGATACAGAGCCTCCAACATTTTTGAACCCAAATGAAGATGGCATAGGTGAACAGAAGTTCACTTTATAGCAAGCCAGCCCTCCTAATTTAAAAATAAATCTTTAAAAATTAAGAAATAAAATCAAAATCAGGAGTGGCCAGGGGTCCTAGCAGTCCCCAAGAGAGGTATCTGGAGGTGCATCAGCAGACACTGGTGCCATGTTGGGGGGCCCTAGGATAAGCCAGCCAACAACCAACCAACAACTTTTGGATAATCATTTCATTTCATTTCATTTCATTTCAATAGCACTCAAAAGCTGCAGATCTTTGGGCAAGTCCGGGCAATTCATAAAAATCACCAATCACAGTACCATAAAAAGAGCATTAAAATTCCAATACTCAGTATTTAAAAGGGAACAATGAGCAGAGCTAAAATCATCTTTAATAGAGCTGGTCCAATATAAATACCCCTTGAAAGCCATTGAATGTCTCAAGTTGAACTTCAGCACATGCCCCTCTGTGATGTTGCTCTGGCATCAAACATAAAAACACCAGCACAAAACCCCAAGGGCTGATGTGCAAGCTGGTAAGAAGCTACTTGATGACTAGGAAGCCTTTCAGGTGCCCAGGACCTTATGTCAACATGTAAGCGTAAAAACAGAGAGAGTACAGCAGGCTATGACTGGAGCTCCTTCCTAACAGCCTAAGATCAAAAGCAGCCATGGAGTGCTGGACTGGATCAGAGCAGAGGGGTTAACACCCTGTACCATTTTCATATCTCTCACCCCCCCGACCATCCCCAGTCCCAAAAGTAAAGTTGCTATGAGTCACAGAAAAGAAAAAGAAACAGGCACCCAAAATGTAAAGGGTGGGGAGGTGCTAGGTCAGGCAAGGGCACAGATAAATTGTCTTTCCCTAATGCTACATGCTCAGTCCCACCCCATCCCTGTCACCGCTTTTAACCAATCTAAAAGACCATTTGAATCTCCCACCTGGTGTTTTATTTGGCTCAGAGCTGGTTTTGCTTATCTGACCATTAAGAATAAGAGTCTGCTTCTGTGTATATGCTCTGGTTTTGGGTGGCTCAGAAGACAGATTAAGGCAATCTGGTATGCTCTACCAAGTGCTTTCAGAACATTCCAGATTGTGTGTGTGTGGGTAGCTTAAAGCTGAGCTAATAATTCAAGATCAATGTTATCAGAGAGAAAATAGTAGGCTCCTGAAAAGCAGCAGTTCTAGCAGCAGTAGCTTGCATTTTGGGGGCCTTTAAAACTTTGGCTGGCTCTCCTTTCCCTGCTTGCTTGAAATACAAGTCAAAATTCCAACACCTGCACAAAGGTCTTGGATCCCAACTGTGTATCTTGCCAGCATCTGGGAAGCTGGATTTCTTTCACTAGTTAAAAAGTCATGTGTACATCTATCTATTATAAGATTAATATCCTGCTCTTCCAGAAAAAAAAAATCCCAGGGAAGATTTACTACATAAAGTCAATGTTAAAAATACAACTAAACTCACCATAAAACCAATTTCAGAAGGCATAAACCTGAGAAAATTGCAAAACTAATTTCAGAAGGCATAAACCCTGGGCAAATTGAAAAACAGGACACTGCTGGGTCTTGGAAAGATAACATTTGAGGTTCCTAGCATCAGGGTTGAGACCCTCCCTAGGAAAAGGACTCGACAGAGTACCACCTGCAAGGACTTCTGGAAGGAGAATATTTAGGGTGCAATAGTATCCAGGTTTAGACAAAAAGAGGACTTTCAACTCCTAGCATGTCCCAGCCAACATAGTTGGGAATTGCAGAGCCTTTTCCTGTCTGAGCATTCCTAGGATTGCTCCCTCCATTATGTGAAAAACTTGGTTATTCTCAACAAAGAGTGTGGTGCTCCTGACCCTGGATGTCTTGAAGAAGCACAAGGCTCTGATAAATACGGCCATGCAAACCTCATCACTAGGGCTGCCCCCACACTTTTATACCACTATAAATCTTTAATTAGCTGGGAGTTCCTGCAGCTTTTCCCCAAACCTTCCACCTAAACCATCCATTACAGCTGCTAGCTTGCTTCTGCTAGGACAGTCAAAAACACAAGGTGCTTTCTCACCTGGTCGAAAAGCAAATGGCAAGAAAGAAACAGTGCATCTGTTGACCCTTTTGTGCCTCTCTCTATTCATCAAACCACTGATGAATATTTTCATATCAAGGATAACTCCCACCGGCCAATACTTACCTTGCACAGAAACTCAAATTTATTTGGCATGCAAATGCAACCATGAGTATAAATGCAGTAACCAGTATGAATGCAGCAACTGATGTGCACCCTGGAGATTGTGAAGTGCAAGTGCTCTCACAAAATGGCTGCTATGGCAGGGGCTTGCCCATTCATAAATTGATTGCCACAGTCAGCACTATTGGTCACAAAATTCCCAAAATGAAAGAATAAAAGAAGAGTTAAATTACCCAAGGATGCATGAGGCAAATGTGGTATCTTTACAGCATACTACCTTCCAATTTAAAAATAATTAATAATAAAAAAGAAATAGCAGGAGCATCAGAAAAGCTGGAGAGAAGCAGTGCCAGGCTGGAGACTCCAGGATAGGATGAATGACATGCACACGGGGCTAAGAGGGCATCTGTTGACAAGCAGGTGATCTGCAGGCCAAACTCCATCTCTTCACAATCTGTTTCCTTGTGTAAACAATTCTATTCCCATTCAAACTGCTTATTAAAAACATTTCTTATCCCACTCTATGCCATTTAGTGAGACACTATCCAGACTGGCTAACAGCAAAAATTAAAACAGCCAATCCACTTGGCCCCATTGCCACATGCACCTGTTTTGCATGCCACTCTATCATCCATTCATGAATGCTTTTTATGTTACAAATATATGTATACATCATCTTATGTGCCGTTTCTCTAGAAGCCAAAGTGCTGTTCCTGTTGTCTCATAATTATTTGGCATAAGCAAGAGGCATTTTATTAACCCAATCAAAAGAAAAGCTACTGCCGCTGAAAACCAAGAACACACACAGGGGTCTGGGGATTTTTGAGGGTCTCAAATGCTTAAATAAGCATCTTCTTGTTTCCCTTGGCTTTTAGCTTTGGAATGTCACAAGCCACGAGGCAAGAAGGGGCAGAGGATGGACTCTGCTTATCATGTGCAAAGTCTTTGCATTAATGTTTTTTCTTCAAAGATGACTTCTCACATCCCAACAACCTTCTAGTATCTTTTGTGATTATTGTCCATCATTCAGTGGCACAATGCAACTACATTAATGAGAAAGCCATAATACTTGTTCATAGAATGATTATTAGAAGGAATGGGAAATTACCCATATATGAATTATAAATCTTTGTGGATAAAGGGGGAGTCACATTTGAGATACGTTTCATTTATTGGGAAATAACTGTTTAATGCTGTATATTCTGTACAACTGTGTATTAAGATCTCCACATTGGATGTAATGTGTAATGTATGGTGAACATAAGATCATGGGGTGGAGGTAGATTTGCTATGGACAGAACTCCTCCCCAAAAATCTTTGTTTTGCAGCTTGCTTCTTGAAAGGTAATCTATTTAGGAAGTAAACCATTTCCTTGGGAAATCATGATGAAACTGCTTCAAGTGTGCCAGTTTTGTCATGTCACCAAAAGACACATGTTACCTGTGGCAACCAGGTCCCACCAAGCATCCTCCACTGAAACACATCAAGTGTTTAATGAGAAGGGTATGCAGCCCCTTGTCTCTTGTCCACAGCGTGCCCAGGAACATGCATTTGTTCCTCACGCATTATGCAACCAGTGGTTGCCACGTATGTTGCGAAACAGCTCCACCGTTGCCATGCATAGAGGTGACAGGATGAAGAAATCTGATCAAAGACAATTCTCTTGAAAAGAAAATGTTAGCAAAGAATTAGCCAGAACTTGTAGAACAGACACAGGAGAGTTACCTCTTCATGTTTCAAGAAACTTTAAACAACCCATGATTTGCTCTGGGCTTCTACTTGTTCTTTTTAACAAAGCAACAAACAAAATCTCGTATGTGCCACCCACCATTGGAAGCTATAGAGATTAAAAGAAATAGGCTAGTTATAGTGAATAGAACATAGAGCAACTTAGAGCCATAGAAAAGGTAGTCAGCAATTACAAGACTTTTGCTCACCCTGCAGATTTCAGTGCTAGTTCCGCAACTCAGGGCACACTTGCACCTACTTCCTTGAGCAGCGGTAATTTACTCAAGAGGTGTCTTCAGCAGCCATGTACTTCACTTTCCTACCGTCCACACTGCCAACTCAGTGGGGAGTAAACTGCTTCCCACTTTGGTGCATTCATACCTGCTGAGACAAAGGACTTTTATGCTGAAGCCGCAACTGGGGAATCTATGGCTGTTCATGTGAATGCACCCAAGAGGCGGAGTCTTTCTGAATATACTGGGCGTTAAGCAACTCTCTGATCTTCTCAAGTGGCACCCACTATTTTTCTGTCCTAAGAAAACTGGTTAATATTGTATATGTTATTAATCTGCAAATTTTGAAATCATTGAGCAGAGTTGTGTTATCAAAAGAAAATGTGCTAAACTCATATATTTTTATATTTGTGGTGTTTGCTTATTAGTATAGAGTAGTAAATGAGTATCCATGTAGCTGATTTGCAAGAGTGAAATATTCAGAGTCAATATTACAATTATGATTACTGTAATATTAACAATTCTGATGAGTTATTGAAAATAGTCTGCCAAAGATCATTCTTTAAGGATCTGTAATGTGTATTTTCTCTCTTTTGCTAAGAATGCCATTAAGGAGATACTGCTACTTTATTATCTGCTTTCTTGTTTTGTACGTTGAAGGATGAAGATGATCAGCTGTTTTATTTTAGGGCGGAGGGTAGCTTTGTTTTGGCTGACAATAACGGAGAATGGGTCCATTACACTTTGTTAATAGGGTTGGGAGGAACCTCAACTATCATTTCGTGGGAGGGAGACCTGCCCTGCACTGATGAAGCAGGATCAAACCAACTAACATTGCACAAGTGTGCACTTTCACCCTGAACCAACAAAGGGTGATCCATGCACAAAGAGTTGTTGCAGGAGCACAAAACCCATCCCAGTCAGCAACCTTGTTTGCGCATGCCAAGGAGACTCTGATCAAAAGACCAACAAGCACAATGACACACTGCATGTCCACTATTGGGCTTGCTGAAGCCAAGCCCTGCCTTTCACCACTGGGCAAAGCTGTCCCAGTACTAGCATCTGTTGGCTCAATGGAAGCAAGTGGGGGATCTGTGAGGGCCTTTACATTCCTAAATGTAAGGATCAAAGCATTTGGCAGCAATCCAAAGAATCAAAATTCATTGCCCTCATCTGGAGCTTTCATTGGCTTTTTTTTTTTTTTTGGCTGCAGCAGTTCCCAGTGCTGAAGAGACTAGTAGCTGCTCAGCTTAAAGCACTGTCTGTTCAAGCTTCAACCATGTTGAAGCAGAAATATCAAAGTATCTTCTGGCCATGTGCAGAGTTTTCAGCCAGGCAGGCACATGTTGTCTTTGCATTTAGCCAACTACTTTTGCAGTTTAATATTCAATGAAAAAGCCTTTCCATTAACACCCTAAAACCTCAAGGAGAACAAGAGATTTAAAGGCATCAGTTGTGACTTTGATCATACAAACACTTGCATATATAAGACACCTTCCTATGCAAGTTTAGACAGAAAAAACTCTTTTGTCTAAATTTGTATAAGATTGTGCTCTTATATTTATTGAATATATGGCCATTACCTGAAGTCTCCAGGCAAA
Source organism: Varanus komodoensis (assembly GCF_004798865.1). Taxonomy (NCBI): domain Eukaryota; kingdom Metazoa; phylum Chordata; class Lepidosauria; order Squamata; family Varanidae; genus Varanus; species Varanus komodoensis. The sequence goes on from NW_025335568.1 coordinate 60,906,261, forward strand.
TAACAATAGATCACAAATTATAAAATATCCTGCTAAAATTAAAATTTAAACAATACTATAATATAGAACAAACTGTTGACTTTATACTTCTGTAAGCCCAGCCATCAAAAGCCAGAAAGGTCCACCAGAAATATCTTGTAACAGCTGTATCTTCACGGTATTAATTAACCAGGTTTCAAATGGTAATGGCTCCTGACTTAGGAACCTTGGGAATTGTAGTTTCCTGTAAGGAGTTTGCAATCTCTAACTAAGTATTTTCAGAAGATTCATAAGTCCTTTGATGGAAGCCATGCCAGTTCATACAGTTTCAAATTAGTCTGAATTGCTAATGCAATCATGCCTTCAAATGTGTTCAGTCTTCAGTTTGGTCAGGCTACTACAAGGTGAAATTCCACAGTTACTGCAACAGCCACCAAAAACATTTCTCTCTGCCTCCTTGCTGATTAAACATGTTATGTGCACGGGACGAATAGCTTGAATTAACTGATTCTCAAAATCAGGGTGGGCACCAATGTGTCCCACCTAGACACCCTACCCCTCCCAATTCTTTCTTTTAAAATATTGTCATGCTTTCCTACTGGCAGCTGGGAGTGCTTCAAAACCAAATGGGAGGCTCCAGTTCCTGCCATCTTGCTTTCGCATGGATGCCTCTGGGCAGGTTACTTGTCCTTTATGACTAGCCATCCCCTCCCAAGGCAGCCATTCCAGGATTGTGCTGTTTCTCAGGTATGTCCACAGGCCCAAAGGTTGTCATCCCTGCCTTCAAGGTTTGCAGTCCCAGGGTCATTTAAGCAGTACATTGTCCTAAAGAAGCATCACAGGGCAGATCTGACATTTAAATCCCTACCAGAAATGTTGATATAGGTTTCTTCCCTTCAAGCATTATGGTACAGTGCAGTAGGAAGAAATACTGCCATTCTGTCTAGACGTGAAGTTCAGCCTAGGTGTATCGAGTTGGAAGATTTGCCTGGTACATTGATCTGGCCTAATTCCAAAAGTCCTCTGCAAGAGATCAATTCAGACCTCTGGCAACAGCAACCCGCCTTTCCCTTGGCAGTCCTCTGAGCTGAAGATATAGTAGAAAGAGGGAGAAGAGATGGTAGAAAGAAAAAGCAAACCATGACAGAGATAGAGGGGTGTTGATCCTGCCTACTTTGGTTCTGGTCCCATTCACAACTGGTTTCAGCCCTCAACAAATTAGCAGAGGACTCCAGCCCTTGGTATTAAAAATACCCTGGCCTATGGGAAGATATGGTACAGCAATCCTATAAAGGGAACTATAACAGGGATCTTCATTCCTGAGTTCTATGAGATGGCATGGAGAGCTTCTCCAGTCCAGCCTCCCAGCCAACCACCCCAGCTGGCACATGAAGTTCTTCTGCCCAAAACACTTTCCCATTGCACATGCACACCATTTCCTTCCATCAAACAATAACTTTGTGGGTGCATCAAAATGAACATATAATTTCAGACTGGGGAGATGAGTTAAATAATCCACAGTGAGATGTGATTCAAAATATCTATGCAGATCCTGCAACACTGGTCCCAAACAAATGGTAATGGATAGGGAAAGGGGTGGTACAGTTTGCACATCATTACAGATGCACTTGTATTAGTTAAAGTTTATTACAGCTGTAGAACAGGAAAATCTGGAGTAAATATGCCAAATTAAAACCACACAACCTAGTAGTTTGGCAAGGTATGGGGAAAAGAAGAATTGATTCATAAAATTGATTTTTACTTAAAATAGCATCACTAGGAAGCAACTGGCTTTTCTTATCCATTGTTATTATTTATTTATTTATCTATCTATCTAGACACCTTTCTTTTAGTAAGAAAAACTCTGACATCATCTTTTCAGAATGGGAAAGTGCAACTTTTCGGGCTCAGGTATTTTATTTCTGAGCAGAGCCATAGTTTCTTATTTCAAATAATTAAAGGAACTTTGTAAGAATTCATTGGTAGTAAAAACATTAGCGTACCTAATCCACCAAAGCACTGGTGTGTGTGCTTTGTTTTAAGCTGGATCAGGGGCCTACTAAATACTATAATGTATAAAGTGTATTTTCTAAGTTTTAATGTTTGTGTTTTGTGACTAAAGATTCCCAAGCTGGTCTGTCTTTAAAAAATAAAAAATAAGAAGAGTAAGCCTAATATAATAATACTGTATATGTTGAGAAGTTGGACATTAAATGAACAGGATGTTCACATAGCATTGTTGTTAAATCATGTGATTTTAAAATGGTTAGCAATTTTTGTAGCCATGGGAACTACATGAAGATGAATGCCTAGTACTATGTACAATCATCTCTATGTGTCCACTAGAACCCAACTGCAGTGTGACAGATCAATGAAAAAGTTTCATGAAAGTTGGCTTGGAAAAAAAAGAAAAAGAAAAATGGGTTTATTATCACTGTGCATTTTGTTAACAAGTGAATTCAAATAGTTTTATTTTTACCAAAACTGATAACCTTTATTCCAGTATAAATGCAATTGCTGATTTAAAAAGAAACAAAATTATATGTATATTATTTGGATGGTTTATATCATCTTTGTCTAATACATGATAATGAAACATGTTGCAAGGTGTGTCATACCAACGTACAAAAATAAATGACTTTTTCCTGCATGCTTGCCTGAGGTATGTTGTGATTTGAATTGCTTTATGCAAAACAAAGCAAACAAAAAGGTTGTATGTTATTACATAACCCAGAAATGCTTGAACACTGTTTCATCACATTACATGTGTATTTGATGTTGTGTTCTGTCAAAATTCGGACAAGCTGTCTGTCATTCTCTGTATCTTGTGGGAGACCTTTTATCTTGTTAAGCTGTACTATGTAAACTTCTCATTGCCTAAAATAGTCAGAGCTGTATAACTCTGTGTCTCCAAGTAACTGTTTCCTAATCTTAACACATTTCCTACCACTAAAATATAGATGTTTGTAAATTCTTCATTCATTTTGTCTCCTCTTATGTATTTCAAACCAGGCTTTATATCATGACGGAAGCTACTACCTTCCATCACGTTTAACAATTGCCTAAGACATTGTCGCCTCTTCACAATATATGTCAACCCAAGCTCCATTCTACTAATGCGCATGGAATTATGAAAATGTTTAGCTTGCTTCTGTGGGCTGAACTAGCATGCTGTTTGTACAGTATTTGTATTTCGCTGCCCTGCCTCTCACTCATGCTCTCCGTGATCTTATTAAAGACATAATAACAACAATAATTACCAATTAGTAATACATAGTAACCCACACTTCAACAGGGGTAACATTAATCAGGGAAACCTGCCAATACCTCACTGTCTCATAAATAAGTGCTCTATTTTAGCTTCAGCAAGAACTGGCCGGAATCTGCCATCTGAGGCTGTCTTTTCATTCCACCCAAATTGTAGGGCTAGTCCTGCATATATGAAATGATATTTTATTAATATTTTATAATATCAAGAACAGAAATAAAAATGAAGGTACAGCAATAGCAGAAGGGTGGATTCTTAAGGAAGCCGTGGCCCTTAAGATGTTGCTGGACCACAACCCCCATAAACACTGACCACTGGCCAAGCTGACTGGAGTTGATGGGATCCAACAATATCTGTAAGGCTACTGGGATAGGGAAGTCCTTTTTGAAGAAATTACTGTAATGGTAAATCAGACTGAGATACATTGCACCCATCCCTATTTGTCACAGACAGGTAGCCCTGTTTTCTGGGTCCTGCCTTTAGTAAATCTGATCTTGATTCAGGCGGTATCTTTTGCCATTGGAAGATCCCCTTCTTACATCTATAAAATTGTGAATTAGTCAAGCTGACTTTCTTTGCATTTCATCCTCCTTCCTTGGGGCTCTAGTGCAGTGGGAGGGGGAAGCTGGCACATCATGCATCATGCATGCAAATACCAGCACGTGAACAATAAAGCCCCATGGAGACAGAGAAACATAGAAACATGGAAGCAGAGTGAGTCAGAAGGGGTCTCACAGGCCATCTAGTCTGACCCCTGGCTCCAGCCGGCTCCACTCATGACATGTCTACCATGTGCATGTCTGGCCTATCCTTGAACACCCTCACTGACAGGGCTTCAACCACCTCCTGTGGAAGCCCAGTCCATACCCTAGGGGTCCTAACTGTCAGGAATCCAAATTGAACCTTGGTTCCTTGAGCTTTGCTCCATTAGAACACGTCCTGCCCTCTTCCACAGGGGAAAACAGGTTTCAACACACATCCATGTGGCACTCAGATCCCTTCAGAGTCTCCTCTTCTGAAGGCTGAAAAGACCCAGCTCCCTCAATCTCGCCTCATACAGCTTTTCCTCCAATCCAGCCACCATCCTTGTGGCCTTTTGCTGCACCGATTCCAACCTGGCTATATCCTTCCTGTAACGTGGAGTCCAGAAATGGACATAATACTCCAGCTGCAGGCACACCAGAGTCGCTATATCATGCTGCATCTGATTTATTTTCAACAGCTGTGTTGACAACATATTGTAGACAGTCAAGCTTTCTATACATTTAACCCAAAGAATGCCTTCTTTATTTAGCTAGTTATTATTTACCCTTTTAAGGTAAACCCTCCCAAGATGGAATGCAACAAAATTTGTAAACCATCCTGAGAGCAATGTGCTGAGGGAATGGTATATAATATTTTAAATAAATAAATAAAAGTTTAAACCATGAAACACAATAAAAATTATAGAAACAATGACAAAGCCAAATAACACTATATATATCCCAAATAAGACCCTATCTCAGTTGTAGGCCAAAGTAAAGAGGTAAGTCTTTAGAGCCTTCCCAAAGGCCTGTATTGCTGCAGTCTCAAGGACAGCTGAAAAGAAAGTTTCACAAGCAGGGGGCCATGACTGAAAGGCCCTAGTGTTCATGCCCATTTGCTTTGGTAGGCAAGTATGAGCAGGTTGGTACAGATTAAGGAAGTCCTTCATATAAACTGGACCCAATTAGGGCTTTGAAAGCTAATACCAGCACTCAAAGACAGCTCCAGGATTTTGTGGACCCATGGACATGAGATCTTCAATGAACCTTCTTTCTCAGTGAAGCTGCTTTCTCACTCCCACTGTCCGCATCTGCTATTGCTCTCCATCCTCTTTCCCATCATTTCTACCACATGCTTGCTTGATAGGCAGAGAGCCTGTGAGCATGCAGCTATGGCACCTACTGCTCTTCCTTCTCATCACCACCATCGTCTGGGCCAGAGTGCAATGCAGGTGAACCAACAGGTCTCTGTGCTGAAAAGCTGGCGCAATGCCAGAGGGCTCTGCTGTGGGCCTCTACTGGGTTATGGCCCTCCGCTGGTGCTTGACCACACCTAAGTTTGACAGTAGCTCTCCCATCCTCCCCAGTTACAGCTGCCAACCTAACCTTGGAAAAAGCAGGCCTGGCCACCGCCTCCACCTGAGTTTCACCAATTAACTATGCTTCACTAGAATCTGTGAGAAGCCCAAATAGAGTAGTTGGTCCTTGAGGAAAGCATAAAGGCCATGTAGGGCCAGTTGCAAGCCTCTATCCAGAATATTCAGCTTTCCTACCAATGGTGCTTCTTTCTTGTCTAGATTAAGTTTCAGTTTATTCATCTTCACTCATCCTTCAGACATCGGTCCAAGAGTTCCACAGACTCCCTGGGATGAGTAGATGAAAGTGTTATCTGCATATTGATGGCAGCTTAGCCCTCCAGGTAACTTCATCCAGCAGTTTCCTATAAGAAGTGTAGGGGGAGAAATGTAGGGGACAAGATAGGCCTTTCCAGCACCCCAGATGCTACATGATAGAGACATGGCAAGGACAATCAGAAGTATCCATAACAACATAACTAGGCTGTAGTCTGGCTGTGTACCTATCAAAATGTTCTCCAAACAATGATCAAAACGATGGTATCCGAACAGAAGCAGCTGGCTTCCTCTGTCAAATGTAAAGCACACTGGTCTCAGTGGGCCTTTAAGGGTATCAGCTCCGACATAGCAGAGCCTGCACTGAGAAGGCCATCAAAGCTCCACTGGTCAGCACTGAGCAGAAGCAATAACAGAAAACAAGTAAGATTTCTCTGCCCCCATCACCAAACACAGCAGATCAAAGATGAATTCTTACCTGTGTTCAGCATGCATTAGGAGTCTTCTGCTGTCTATATTCCAATTGTCAAGCCTCTTGTTTCAACCTGCTAAAAATACCAAGGAGCCGACTCAGCTCCGCGACTGTGTCCAGGACATTTTAGAGTGCCTGGATCAATCGCCTGGATCATCCTATCCTTCTAAGCAGAAGATGTAAACTGCCCGGAGAGCTTCAGCTGTGGGGCAGGATAGAAATGAAATGAAATCCTCCTTATCATCATCATCCTCAGGGGCCAGAGTCTCAGATGGACAGCTAGCCTTTGCAAAAATGCAGGCTTCTGCAGTAATATATCATATAGACTATAATTCACAAATATTTGTAATCTGCAGGGAGAAGTAGCTAGGTTAAGATGGGATGAGCTGATTTTAATTTGTGGAATGATACAAATTATGAAGAAGCATGCAATGATACAGATTTCATGTAGAAAATCATCAACACAGTAGCCCTGTACATGCTTATTCAGAAATAAATCCCATAGTTTTTCACGGGGTTTCCCTTCAGGTAAGTGTGCACAGTGTTGTAGCATAAAGAAATAATCTTATGCAAATTTAGATCAAAAAAGCTCCTACAACTGCTAGCATGCCCCAGCCAGCTATGTTGTCTTTTTCTGTCTAAACTTGCATAGGATTCAGCTGATGTTAGTTGGAAAAGACTTAATGGTCAAAAGAACGTGTGTAACAAAAGGATCTTTGTTCCCCAAAATATCACTTGCCATTGAAATGCCAGGTTCACACAATGAAAGGCCAAAGGAAGCATTACTTCAACTGCATGTTTTCATTTTTAGAGTCAGGACCAGGGCTTTTAAGACCTAGATGGGGGTGCACTTACTCTAAACTAGAAATCCAGCAAGCCAGTGGCTCACTGGTTACTTCCATTAGGAACATCAACCTCTGGAGCCATTTTGTAGTGTGTGCTGGTCCTTAGCGAGGTTTTTTAGGGGAAGGGATGGCACAGAATAACCAGTCAAGCATTATTGCATGTTGACCCTACTCCATCCTGCAATTCACACAATATAAATATTCCAGCCGCATTAAATTATATCATGATTTGATGGTAGAAAGGCAACTTTGCAGTTCACAGCAGAGATCCCATGGAATGTTTGTCTCTTCTCCCTTCAGGTGGGCCCGATTATTTAATCACTGCCATTCCATTGGCTAGGTGTGGGGAATGGTGACATTTTGTTGTAACCATGGAAACCACCATTGCAGAACACATAGGAGTGGATATGTAACATGAACTGCAATATAACCATTACAGATTCACTCTGGACACAGGAAATTAAATAATGCTCCCACCGGGCCGATCAGTCCAAATAAAATTCCAGTCCATTTTACCTAATATGTCCTTCAGGCTTGCTCTCTCTTGGCCCATCATTCACCAGAAGTCCATGGTTTATTATGGTGATCATAAGAGCATGTGTGCACACACGCATACACTTCACAGAAAAGGTTTTCTTTCTCACATGCGCTGTCTTCAGTCCATTCATAGGGCCCCATGTACATGCCCACAACATGACTGCATACACACACGGTTCTCTGCCCACATAGATATGCATGCACATAGCATACCACTTAGACACAGTCACCAAACAAGAATAAATAAAAGTAAATACAGGTAACAACTGTTCTAGAGAATGCCATCTTTTGGCTTCCAGACATCATCTGGTGGGGAGCATGGGACTCTTCCTTGCTCAGAATCTAATGGCTGAGCTCCAGCCTCGATCCCCATTCAGGTGGCATGAAAACAGCCATCCCAGCTCACTCTCCCGGAGTGGAAATACACCTCAGAGAGGATGGGAATAGGCATGCCATGGCGTGGGGAGGGGAGGTGGCTGGACTTGCCTGTCTACACCACTTCCTATCAGTGCCACAGCCTCTTTCCTCCTCTTCCTCAGCACTTTTAACTAGCTTTCTGGAGCTTTCTCAGTAACATGTGTTGGGGAAGGTGTGGTCACTGCCAAGATTTATGTTGCTGCATCTCACTCCATCCATTGGACACATATAAGCCTCCAAGTTTGAGCCTCCAGAGAGTTAAACATCAAGGCCACGATCAATACATACAATAGATTAATTTAGTAGATCCTTCTGGGATGCAGCTGCCAAGGACTCTGCTTCAAACTGCAAGGAAGATGCTGTTTCTAATTCTAAAGTTTCAGAAAAAGAAAATACTGTCCTAGCACAGCACAGCCAGGAGAATGCTTCTAGCACAGCTCACTCGCTGATGTGCTAGTTTTCTTCTTAACAAGAGAATCTTTTGACAATATGAGTCTCTTTCAGTCTGAAATGTGAGTCTCCTTCAGTCTACTCTGCCACTCTAGCATTCTTCTACCTCCTTCTGTCTTATATGCATACAAAACTAAAGCATGCAGAATGAGGTAGTGGAAATGCTTTATATCCAGCATTTCCTGCAATTAAAAAGCTAGTGCACAAGGACAAATTGTTGAAGCTCAGCCTTTGCTAGATGTCCTTTTGCAAGGGAATTTTTGTACAAGGGAACAATGTGAAAAAGCGATGCTTTGCTAGTACTCTTAAATGATAAAGCATATTATGCCACCGCAATTCCATCTTGTTCTGTGTGGGAGGACATGTGTATGATTCATGGTTGTGTGATTTTAGCATCACTGATGACAAGGGGTGCTCTTATTCCCAGCAGACAGACAAGCAGGCAGAGAAAGTCAGAATATATACACAGAGAGAGAGAGAGCTCTTTTCTACATAAGAAATTAATTGTGTGCTCATTATTCTGTACCCATGGTTAGATACAGGTTCTTTAGACAATGCCATGACCCTCCAGCTTCACTTCTGTTTCCCAGTTCTTTTTAGAGTAGAAAAATTGAAGCATTGAGTTTTCGTCCAAAACTTTGATAGTCTGTTGTATCTACTTTCATTTAATTGTAGAAGTTAGATCCAAGCATTACATGAAGAATATCTCTGCTTTTCTGCTTCTTAACCTCTAGGTGGCACTATAGTATAGCAGAGTAGCATGATTACATAACTGGGAAAAGCATGGGGTTTTTTGTTTTCAAAAACACCAGGGTATCTGCTCTTAGAACATGGTTGCCGAAAGTGCTGTTTGGAAGTTCACAATGACATCTAAAAAATTCATAAAGTATGAGTAGGGAATGATTAACCCACCATGAATGGATCACATAGAATAGCTCAGTATTTAAAAGAAAGAAAGAAAATGCATGCTCCTTCTGGTGTAATTGCAATATCCTGCTACAGCACATGCCACCTAGAGGCTGTGCATTTGAAAAGCAAGAAATTAAAAGCTCTTTTAAGTAGAGCTTGGATGTTAATTATGTGACAAAAATGATAGTAGTTTGTTTATTTAATTGCTAGCCCTAACCTATAACCCTGTTAGGGCTCTCTAGACAGTATACATAGGTAACAGTAGATTCACAGCCTTATGCTGAAGAGTTTACCTATGCAAGTTTTAACATTTTGAGGGGTAGTTGCTTTAAATTTTCATTTTAAAATCCTTCTCATTGTGAGTGTTTCTCATCCTATCCATGCTACAACATGAAGATAAAACTGTTGTGGCTCCTGCCAAAGATACTACGGAAGGCTGACTTTGCAGAAAGCAGAATGACTTTAGCTCCACTCAAGGGAAAATATCCTGCCAAAAGCAGGGAGAAGCAAAACTGGAAGCAGCAACCAAGAATCCTTGTATTCCTTAAATGATTTAGAGTTTTCCTTCAACATGCTTTGATGTACAATCTGCAATAAAATACTTGATAAGAAGTTTATTCCTGGGTACATTTAAAAGCAAAGCAAAACAAAAGGATCACCATCCATTGCGTTTATAGCCTTCAAAACAACACAAGAAAATATTTGTGACAGTACTGAAAATGCAATATAACACCGAGGAAAGGAAGGCCATAAACAATAATGGGAAATTAATCTAGCAAAGTATCCATTTCAGTCTAGCTTCATGTTTGGCTGTGGAACAGAAATTGCTTTGGTCACCTTGGTGGAAGATCTATGCCTGGGCTTGGACAGGGCCAGTGTCTCCCTGTTTGTTCTGCTGGACCTTCCAGCACCTTTCAGGACCATCTGCTAAGGCAGCCTCTTCAGGCATCTGCCTGGTATGGGACCAGGAAGCACCGCTCGGTGGAAGTTCTGCTCCTTCTCAAAGAGGCAATCTCAGAAAAGAGTGCTAGGCAGGTTCTTGTCTGACTATGATAATCTTATCCCCCATGCTATTTCACCTAGGCATGCAACTTGGCGGAGATATTATCTGGAGTTGGGGGTTCACTGTACACCAATGACACCCAGCTGCATCTCTCCGTTCCAGCTATATCCAGGAAAGCTGATCCAGTTCTACATTGGTAATGGACTGGTGTCCTAATGAACTGAACGAAAGCAAACACATTCCCTTAGATAAGACAGAGGTGTTTTGCATCAGTTCAAGGAGAGACTGGGGGAAAGGGATTCAACCTGTACTGGATGTGGTAACCCTCCCCTTAAAGACTGAAATGTGCAGTATTCCTGGTCTTGCCCTGAACCTGGATTCCCAGATCTCAGCAGTGGCTCAGCTTGAGCCTAGTGCACCAACTGCATCTGTGCCTAGAGGCTGCTGATCTGGCCAAGGTCACCTGTGGTTTCGTTATGCCCCACTTGTGTCACTATAACGGAGTCTATGTGAGGCTCCCTTTGGAGGATGCACAGTTCTGATCCGAGCACAATGCAGACCTAAGGGGGACAGAGAGGAGAATGCAACAGGGGATGCCACGTTCCTGGGGGGGGGGGGGGGGGGAGAAAGTGCTGGTGGTGGTTTCCGCTTTCCAGAAGCATTCCTTTTGGGTGCAGGGAGAGAAAACAGCAGTGGCTTTAATGGTACCAAAAACTGCATTCTTTTCAATGGGCAAGTTTAGGGCAGGAGAGGGAGAATACAGAGATGGCCATAGGTTGCTTTTTTGCTTTGTGTGCAGGAGGCACCAAAGGTAGGCTGCAAGGTTGATCATGTGCTAGCAGGGCAAAGTGGCAGCAGTTCCCAGATAGCGCTGGACAGTCTGGGCCACATGAAAACCCTTGTGGGGCAGATATAGCCAGTGATATCTAGATGGAGACAATACTACATGAGTTGGGCCTGCAGTCTGACTAGTTATAAGTAAACTCCCCAGGCTCCTACATTTACCCAGTTTGGCCAGCCTCTGCTGACACGTTGGGCTAGGCATCACACTTTAAAGCTGCCCTGGCATGAACAGCCGGACAAAAAATCACTTAGAGAAATTACAACATTCCAAAATCCTCAGCATGGCGTAACCAGCATGCAGATCAACCAAACATGCCCTAAATTGTGGTAAGCTTTTGAGATCTCCAGATCATCTACAAAGAAGGTGGTGTTGTAGTCATGAACTCTGCTCTAACCATTGCAACATATATGCTAGGCCAGTGGTTCTCAACCTTTCCTTCACCACAGACCCCCTTTAAATACTTTTTTGTGGCCATGGACCACCATGATGTAACTCAAGATTTAAAGCACTAGACTGCATCAGATATTTATTTCAATTTTCTCATAATGGGCCTTCAAATTTGGAGAGAAATGGAAATAAGTTAATCTGTTACTGCACACACTCCTATGATAATATCTTTATTGCAGTGATTTCATACAAATTTCAAATAATAGTATCAACACTCTTTTTGCTCATATGGTATTTTGATGTGCTAATTCCAAATTTGATGTCAACTTTTACATTAAAATGTGATGAAAAGTGTTTGTAATTCTTCTCACCTCTTCCCTTGTTTGTCTGTGTTCAGTCACCACGTATTGTTGTTTACGGGTCCAGGGCCACTCAGAGTCATTCACGTGCATGTTCTCAGCGTGTGCAGAATTACCAAACACACCTATTTGCCATCAGAGAGCTACTCTCATAGCCAATTTATACCTCTGATTGTTTTTAATTGAGGCGATAGGTTTAAAAGGCCAAGTTTTCCAAAACAAGCAAAATTAAGATTTTGATCTATTTCCCATTCCCTCTTGCTTTCACTCATTCGTTCATTCAGATTTAACTGCAAAAAAAAAAAATTTCTTCCGGCCTTTGCAGACACCCTGTGATGACATTGCGGCCCCCCAGGGGTCTCCATGGACCACAGGCTAAGGACCGCTGCGCTAGGCCCAATCCTCTCAGGGACAGAGAACTACCTTTTATGACAGTTAATTGGTTCCTGCTACAAGGGTTCATTATAGAGTGTATTATAAATCTAGATAAATAAGTCGTGTTATCTTCTCTAGTCCCCTCAGCGTGGCTTCAAAATCCCCTGACAGATGTCATACTTGTTAATTGTATTCTTCAGGTAATTCACACACTGGTTCGGAAACACCGGGGGCTCTCCAATCTCAATGCACGCCATGGTTATGAAAGGGCAGAAAACACATTTCCAAGCAAAATGAAATTATGCGGTCAGAGAGAATTAGAACACAGTCTGGTGGCTTATGCAGTTCCAATCAGGACCAGCAGCATTTTTGTGCCAAATGAATCCAATGCATTGCAAAGATATGTGTTTCTGTACATAGAATGTTATTCTATGGCTTCCTAACTTTGTCTGGGAAGCCATAGGATAGTTCAGAGTCCCAACTGCAACCTAGAAGGGGTTGAATAACCCTAACCCTTTCCCCCTTGAGTGCCCAGGGTCCTCTGAAGACTGTCTTCAGAGCTGGTGCCAGGCAGAAAGAAACAACCAGGGAACTGAGGAGCGAGGCACTCCCATCCTTTGAAGAATCCCAGTAGTGCCTCAGCCTCTTCTCCTTGTGAGGCAGGGAAAGCCATTTAGATGGCCAAATCAAGCATTCAAATTTTTCTGAAGAGGCAATTCTAGCCTCTGAATTCTTCCTGTCTCCTTTTTGGAGAGTCACGGCCAGGCACAGTGGACTTACTCACTAAGGGCACATTCCTATGTAAGTTTAGACAGCTAGGTAATGCTGGGAGTTGTGGGCGTTTTTTCAGTCTACATTTGCATAGGATTGCAACTTTGGTTACTTAAAAGTATGGCTAAACCACTCTCATTTACCAATTCAAAATGGTGCACACAAACAATAAAAGCAAATATAGAAAACTAATACATAGAAAATAATAACATCTATGTGCATATCCAGAAGAAGAAAATAAATACAGTGGTACCTCAGCTCACGAACGCCTTGGTTCACAACCAAATCGGGTTGCGAACAAAAATGTCATGAAAATTTTGACTTGGGTTGCGAACTCCGCATTGGGTGGCGACCAAGATCGCAGCCATCTCTCCACCCTCCCCGAGGGAAGACGTGTGTGATCGCACCTGTGCTGTGCTGCACCCGTCTTTCCTACAGGAGCATGCCCGTGATCACGCACATCTTCCTTGCACGAACGCAACTGCGATTGTGGCCATCTCCCCATTCGGGGGGGGGGGGGGAGAGGGAGATGGCCGAGATTGCACCTGTCTTTCCTGCAGGAGTGCGTCCGTGCCAGGATTTCTTTGAGAAGCACCACCCCAACATAAATGTAACGAACAGAGTGTTGAATCTGATGAACGATAACGTGGTCTCTCATTTCTGGAGGGTTATGCAGCGCAGGAAAAAACAAGCGATTATAGACAGATTTTTCACCAAAATTGACCCTGCAGCTAAAAGACAAAGAAGAAAGGAAACCATGAAAGAGATTTCCCCAGTGTCCTTATGGAGGGGGACTCTCCCTCAAAACAATAACCTCCCCCCCACCTGGGTTAGTGTCCACTGTATTAGACAGTACTTGGTTACTTTGTTGTTCTTTGTCACTTTGTTTCAAATTTTTCTGATTAAAAAAATAGTTACAGAACGGATTAACCTTATTTACATTGAACCTTATGGGGAAATTTGACTTGGGTCACAACCAAATTGGGTCACAACCAGAGTCATGGAACGGATTAAGTTCATGAGCCAAGGTACCACTGTATAGGCCACACTAGACTGAGAAGGGTTGCATGAAGAAACGTCCTGTCAGAGCAATATAACAGTGGAATCAGTTGCCTGGAGAGGTGGTGCCCCCCCCACACTAGAGACATTCAAGGTGAAACTGGACAATCATCTGAGTAGGGTGGTGTGTCTTGGCGTCCTGCACCAGCAGCAGGTTAGACCCAATGACTTTCTTGGCTCCTTCCAACCCAACATGTCTATGACTCTGTGAATAGGTGTATCTTCAATGTGAGCCAAAAATGCAAATTGTAGTGTAAATCTAACCTCCAGGGGAAGTTCATGCCACATAGTAATGCCCTGTTCCAAAGGATGGCAGAATCTCCTGTCCAAAACAATTGGAATAATCCTTATTGCCAGTGGGGCTACATTGTTTTAAACAGAATGGGAAGACCCGGAGCAAAGTCCTGAGTATTTTTGCTGAAATTCAGCCAGTCAGCAGACATGAATTCACAATACAAATGCTGACACTGCCCTCTAGTGGCCAGAATATTATGAAAATATAAATTACTTTAATTTCAGGTCCCAATCTTGTAACTTTGTGTGCCACTCACAGAGACCACCAACTGGAAGAAAGAAAGAAAAATCCCCATTCAATTCAATGGAGGGAAATGATATGTCTATATTCTTTTGGAATGAAGCAGACAGAAACAGAGAGGATGAAGAGTTGTGTTGTGTGCCAGGGTCCCCAGAGAAGGGTGAGGGCTGGTCTTGGCTTTCCTTGGTCTAAAGTTTTAAGTTGTGGTCCTCTGCTTTCCAAGGTCCCTGGGGTTGAGATTAAATTGGAGATCTAAGTCGACACTTGAAGTGATAGAAACTATGCAGGTGCATACAAGTACATGCATAGTCTTCTTCCAAATCCTACCAGTTAAGGGAATAGGAAACAACAGAGAAAGAAAATGCTCCAAGTATATACCTGGTTAAGAGAGTAGTACCAAAGACAGAAATTTGGTTTCTGGGATTAAAAGATAAACTTCCTGGATAAAGGACTCCTGGCAAACCATAGTTGCATCTCTCAAAGTATGGAAAACAAGTCTCTGGCCACAAAATGAAGAATCTTATTAGGAAGGCTTTAAACTAAATTACACAGGGGAAGATGTACAGCAGAGAGCTATGATAACAGAAAGTGAGATGAGATAAGCCCCACAGCAGAGGAAAAACCTGTAATAAGAGCTAATAAAAACATGCCAAAAAACCAGAAACAAAACCAGGTTACAGCCCAAGAAAATGCTGTTGTTTCTACACCAATGCCTAGAGCATGGGTAATGAACAACATGAACCTGAGCTTCAAATGCATGAAGCCAACTATGTTCTTGTGGCAGTTACTAAACTGTGGTAGGAAGATTCTCATAACTGGAATTCAAAAATAGATGGGTACAAACTCTTCAAGAAAAATAGAAGGGATAAAAGGGAGATGGAGTTGTATTGTACATTAGAAATACTCAGATCTGCAATGAAGTGCAAGACGAGGAGCTAAGTAGTCACATGGAATGCATCTGGGTCAGCCTAAGAGGAGCAAAAAACATCGTCATTGGTGTCTACTGCCACTCACGAAATCAAAGAGAAGAGTACAACATTATCTTCAGAAAATAAGTAGCCGGTCTTGCAATGAGACATGACGTGGTCATCATGAGAGATTTCATCTTTGCTGGGAGAGACGTTCAGACAAACATGGCTCTTCGAAGAGATTCCTCACATGTGTAGATGATACCTTCCTCCAGCAGAAGGTAGAGGAAAGGATGAGGGGAACAGTTATACTAGACCTAATACTAATCAACAAAGATGCTCTGGTAGATAAAGTAGAAACCACGGGTTCCCTGGGTGAAAGCAATTGTGCCATTTGTAAATTCTCCATTAAGAGGATGGCAAATGTCTGCTGTTGCCAAGCACATATCCTTGACTTCAAAACAGCCAACTTTAAGAAATTCAAGTCAGTGATAAGTAACATCCCCTGGCAACTCACCCTAAAGGAAAGAGGAGTCCATGAGGGATGGGAAATCTTTAAAAATAAATCTTACAGCACAACAACACCTAATCTCAACCAAAAAAAAAAAAAGAAGAAGACTACAATGGAAACTCTTACAACTCCGCAAAAACTTAGGAGACAACGTAAAAGCTAAGAACATGTACAGGAAGTAGAAGGGAAGTCAGGCCTCAAAAGAAGAGTGTAAACAGCCAACAAAGCCTTGCGGGGATGGAATCAGGAAGGCTAAAACAAGTTACGAATTGAGACTAGTAAAGCTTGCCAGAAAAATACGAAAGCCTTCTTTAGCAACACACAAAATAAAAGACAAACAAAAGGGAGGAGAGCACAACAGCTCAACATGGATGGCAAAAGGATAACAAGAGACAAGGAAAAGACAGAGGTGCTCAACTCCTACTGCGGCTTGTTCTTCTCCCACAAAAGAAAATGCAACCTGCCTACAGAGGAGGAAATACAAAATGAAAGAGAAGGGTAACAGTCTAAGATCAACAGATAAATGGTCAAGGAGCTCCTTGAAATGCTAGAGCTAAATCTCCAGGACCTGACAGGCTCTGTCCCAGAATATTGAAGAAATTGGTACAGAAGGGGATGGCAGAGGATGAGGTGGCTAGATGGAGTCACTGAGGCAGTTGGTGTGAGCTTGAGTGGACTCCGGGGGATGGTGGAGGACAGGAGGGCCTGGAGGAATGTTGTCCTTGGGGTTGCGATGGGTCGGACATGACTTCGCGACTAACAACAACAACAAACATTGTTTACCATTTTCCAGAATTTGCTGGTTTGTATACATTTCCACAAATGTGTTAGATGGGACATGGGGGTCAGCTTTCAGGATATTGCAGTGGCAACACATTCCATCCTTTGAATTTATACATTTTGTACATTTTCCAAGAAGTCAGACCATACCACGCACATCATTTTAAAACAGATGTCTTTATGCCAAAAAGACAAAACAGAATACTGGAAGCCCTTTCCAAATATATGATGCATAAGATGTTAGTTGCTATAGTTATAATAGATATTGCTGAAATAGGGTGGCCAAGCATAAAGTGCAAGTGATGCCTCAAGTGGACCATGCTGATGAGAGTGCTCCACAAATCCTTGGAGCCACCACTGATAAGGCCCTCCTTTTATCCTACATCTGCAGCCCCCCTCAGAGGAGGACCTCTCAGATCACTTTGTTTCAAAATGGTATTGACTGGCCTGGATTGGTTGGTTAAGAGTTGATAGTGTAATCTGGCAAACATTCTCAACTCTTCCTGCAGGAAAATTTAGTATAGCAACCTAAGTAAATTTGACACCTTTCACAAGATCTAGCATTCAGATTCAACCTGTTAACTGTTTCTCACTATGCCAAGTTTTTTGGGTTTATTCTTTGTGTGATGTCATTTATGACATCAGAATGTCATGTTAGCATCCAGCCTATTGCTTTGACAGTAAATCTTTGCAGACTAGACTATCTGCAAGACTATCCATCAAGATTCATGCTTCTGTTTCTCATGTAATCTAAACCTGACAAAAGTTAACAGAAATATCAACAACCTCAGTTATGCAGATGATACCACTCTCATGGCAGAAAGTGAAGAGGAACTAAAGAGCCTCTTGATGCGGGTGAAGGAGGAGAGCGCAAAAGTTGGCTTGAAACTCAACATTAAGAAAACTAAGATCATGGCATCCGGTCCTCTCACTTCCTGGCAAATAGATGGGGAAGAAATGGAGGTAGTGACAGATTTTATTTTCCTGGGCTCCAAGAACACCGCAGACAGGGACTGCAGCCAAGAAATTAAAAGACGCTTGCTCCTGGGCAGGAAAGCTATGGCAAATCTAGGCAGCATACTAAAAAGCAGAGACATCACCCTGCCAACAAAAGTGCATATAGTCAAGGCTATGGTTTTCCCACTTGCAATGTATGGCTGTGAAAGCTGGACCATAAGGAAGGCTGAGTGCAAAAGGATTGAGGCCTTTGAATTGTGGTGCTGGAGGAGACTCCTGCAAGTCCCTTGGACTGCAAGGCGATCAAACCAGTCAGTCCTAGAGGAGATCAACCCTGACTGTCCTTTAGAAGGCCAGATACTGAAGATGAAACTCAAATATTTTGGCCATCTAATGAGAAGGAAGGATTCCCTGGAGAAGAGTCTAATGCTGGGAACAATAGATGGCAAAAGAAGAAGGGGACGGCAGAGGATGAGGTGGCTGGATGGAGTCACTGAAGCAGTTGGTGTGAGCTTGGGTGGACTCCGGGAGATGGTGGAGGACAGGAGGGCCTGGAGGAATGTTGTCCATTGGGTCGCGATGGGTCGGACATGACTTCGCAACTAACAACAACAACAAACAGAAAGACTGTTTCCAGTATTTTAAAGATGTGTTACTCCAATGCAATGTTACAGATTAGTCTTGATCTAATGTGGTTTACCATTTTATCATGACTGTTGAGAATAAATTGGTCTCCCCCCAAACCCCTCTCACTTCCAGCTATTTATTAGCATTTTAACAGCTAGAATATTAACATCAATTTAAAATGTTCAGCATCTGTGATTTCTTCTTCACGCTTCCTTCCTCCTCCCTTTTAAGTTGGGGAGTTCTTGGTCCCCAAATCACTTAATTCAGTATGTGCACTCAAGTGAACTGTTAATTCCGCAATGCTTTGGCTAATGTTAATACAGCCCCCTAATAAATGCAATGCATTCATACTACCAAGATCTATCTTGCCAGCATTCAGCCTTTGACACTTAATAGACTCATTATGCCAAGATGCTGAGGCTTCTCTCCCTGTGATGTCACATAGTCATGAGTGGGCGTGCTTGCAGTTCAATGACAACCTGCAATTCAATAACAACACACACTCAACCCATATTCACCTCTTGTGTGGGTGATGATGTCTGAACCCAGTCACTGATTTTGGCAGGGGCTGGAAGAAGTGGTGGTGAGCTAGCTGAAACAAACTGCAAACATGTGGCAGCACTAAACAGTGGGTATGTGGACACTGAACCACAAGGAATTTAAAATTGGAGTAAAAAGGAGGGGCAGTCATTATTTCCATGACTCACTGGAGCAGTCTTCTTCAGAGGAAAAGCCCATGCCAGAAGACTGGGAGAACCTGCAGTCACAGGTCCATCCACACAACAGGAGGGGAACATTTGTAATTAGCTAAATGAACTCATGTCATATGACAAAAATGGTAGTATATCTTCTTTGTTCAGGGAATGTTGCTGTTTTAACAGATTCTTCACTCTGCAGAACGGTAATAAATGTTGCTGCCTTATTACTAAATGTTGTTTTGATGGAGGTACAATGTCCAAGTATATGAACTGGAGAAAACTTCCTAAATCTCTCATTTTATTATTTTAAGTGGGAGATATCTCTCTTATTCTCTAACACCTGCTGTTTTAACAAGGAAACCTACCTTAGGTTTGAAGATACTTAGGAAGACACAAAACCACCTGTGTCAATACAGTTTATTATATACAGTGTTAAAATATAGATACAGGTTACAAAAGAAAGCTTACACTTCCTTTCTCTGTGGTCTCTTGGCTCCTTGAATAGGCCAGGGCTTCCAAAGATGCTTAGGCAAGTGATGCATCAATTCATTCCTTCAAGCTCAGAAGAAAAGACAATGCCTCTTGCTGTGGATTTTCTAAGGATCTTCTCTCCTACTATAGCAGAGCCCATCAGGTTGTACTCAGGCTTCCTCCCACCTTCATGGGAATGAATCTGAATCTGATCTAGTACAGTCAACAGTTTTGTTCTCACTGTAAACTGTTCCGACAGCCATTAGTTACCATATAGAAATATTTTAAATAAATAAATCAGGCCAAATGGCCTGTCCTGAATGGCAAAATACCGTATTTTCCAATGCACATACAAATACCACTGAACTAGCATTCTGTCTCCAGAACTCTTCATCAGGCAAGTTCTAGGCATCATTTCCACCCACGCTGAAATCCCTTACACATTTACTTTGGAGTAAGCTCTGTTGAAATCAGCTGGACTTACTTCTGAGTAAGCATATACAGGAAGGATCAGAATACTGTGTATATACAGGCACTTCTTTCTTTGTTAAGTGATTCAGACTGGTCAAAACAAGGAACAGCAAAGATCTGTACAAATGCTAGGTATGAGGTCTGTTTGAGGGGGCAATTTTGTATATAGCCTACAATGCACTGGGCAGGAAAAACTCTGTTTCATTTTGCTGGATAAATTCTGAGCATTTGTAAAGAACCAACAAGTTCTGAGCACCAAAATGTAAGAAAGATGCAGAAAAATTGGAAAGTGTCAAGAGAGGGCAACCAAAAAAATGATCCCATGTTTGGAAACATTGACCTATGAGCAGAGACTTGAAAGGACTGAGTATGTTCAGCCTTGAGAACAGAAGGGCTGAGCAGGGACATGAGATCCCTTCATAAGTACCTCAAAGGCTGTCACAAAGAGGAAGGACACGATCTCTTCTTGCTCATACCAAGGTGTAGGGCTCGGAATAATCAGCTTGAGTTGGAACAACTGAGATTCAGGCTAGATATCAGGGAAAGCTTCCTCACTATCAGAGCAATAGGACAGTGGAACCAGCTGCCTAGAGAGGTGGTGGGCTCTGCCACACTGGAGGCATCCAAAAAGAAACCGGACAGTCATCTGAGTGGGATGGTGTGATGTGTGTCCTGCAACACCCGCCGGCCTCCTTGGCCCCTTCCAGCTCTGCTATTGTACCATTCTGTGAAGCCAACTCACCAGCCTTTTGATGAGAACACCGCAGTGCTCGCTTGCTCTTCGTGCAAAGCAGGATCTGAGCAGGGCCCGCCGTGGGGCACCACCACCTCCTGTTCCGTGGAAACGTGTGGGAGAGATGTGTGCCCTGTGCCCCACACCCCGAAGGCAGGATGACATTTTGCGCCGTAGGTGGCGCTCTCCCCAATTTGGGGGGGGCGGGGTAGCGGAAAATGTGGATAGACTTGAAGTATATTGTACCATTTTGAGTGATTGCATGGTTTCGCTTTTCACGAATATTTAATACGATTAACCTCGTTAGCAACATATGATCGGCCGAATTCTTGATAGCCTTATTTAAAAGTTTGACTTGCCAGCAAGATCACCTTTAGTCTTGCTTTTTGCGATGAGGTTTATTTCCCGACAAAAGGTCACTTTTAGTTTTGTTTTTTGCAATAGGGTTTATTTGAAAATTAGCGTGCCTAGGATTGTAGTCTTCAGAAAGAAAATAAGACTCACTTCTACACACAGATCGTGACTCTCTGAGCATAGAGCCGTGCAGTTGGACTAACTGCAGATTTCAGTTTCCGGGTCGATGCTAACCCCCCCCCCCCCGCGCCACCGCCTGGAGCGGAAGTTTCAGTTGCAAATATAGTAGGATTTTAGCGTGCTTGTGATTAAATAGTGCAGGCGGCAAATTTATATTTTTTCTTCCCAGCCCCGAAAAGAGAAAGATAGAAGCAAAGTTATAGATTTCTGTTCTTCCAGTAAAGGGTTGTCCGTCCAATTCTCTCTTTACTCAGAAGTAAAGAGGGTGGCAACTAGGGGAAAAGCCCACTGAGTTCAATCGCAGGCATCCATACAACGAGCATTTTATCCCTAATGGATTGAACCTTGACGTCTGAATTTCCTTTTGAGTAAATAAGCATACGAATGGGCTGTTTAGGTAGCCATAAGCAGGTAGCTATAAGTTACTATACCCTACTCTATTAGTGCTGCAAAGCTCTTCTGTAATATTTTTATGGGTCCTTGTTTCTAGCTGAAAGTTAAATGATACGTTATGTCCAAATGCTGGCTACATAACACGAAACTGAGATCTTTATGCGCACAGACGCTTTGTAATATGCCCAGAGAAAGCTGGTTGTGGGCGGATTAAAAATATAATTTAGAGGACAGTCCTTGAAGTAAGACTTCTGTCTCAGCACACATAGGATTATGCCTTTAATAAAACTTACTTGGATGTATGACCAGGCAGGCATGCACCAGCTTGTGGTACATGATTCCCTTAATCCTTGTGCCAAAGGCAAGCAAGATCTGTTTTGCACTGTTCTATTTGTATTGATTTAAAATTAAATTTCTATAGTTCTCACTGAGCAAGCACCTTCAAAACCTTCATAATTTAGCTCTGGGGAAATAGGTGGCAAGATATTGTATTTTGGGCTTCATTCAGATTCATTTGTATAGATAATTCTGCATTGTGAAAAAGGGGTTAAGGTAAACCCAGATAACACAAAATGATTTAAAAGTTTCAAAAAAATTGTGGGAAAGCATTCTGTACCAGTTGGGTATCATTCCCTAACAATGGGGTCAGAATATCCATGGTTGTGAATGATCATAACATTTATTTTTTTACTTACTTAATTTCTATACTGCCCATAAGCCCAGAACAAATCTCTGGGTGGTTCACAGAGTCAAAAAACCAACAATGCAAAATAAAACACCAAATAACAATGGCAAAATTAGTGACATTAAAATTGAATATATACAATATGAAAGCAACAGCAAGTCTACAACAACTGCATTCAAATTAGTTCAAAGGTACAGTAGCAGAACAATAAATACAACAGAAACACAGAGTTAAATTTGGTTTTAAAATAATTCAAATCAATTAACTATTAAAATGTTGGGTAAATAGGAGGGTTTTGGCCTGGCACCAAAAGGAATAGAAAGTAGGCACCAGGCACATTTCTTTGGAAAGATGATTCCACAGTTGGGGTGCCAGAACTGAAAAGGCTTTTCCCTTACTTGCCACTCCAAGGAGCTCTTGGAAAAGGACCTCAGACAATGACCTCAGGGTCCAGGTAGGCACAGAAGGGAGGAAGCATTCCTTTAGACATGAACTGCTGTCGCCTGTTCAGTGGAAATGTTGCTGCAGTGGGGCTTGTTCTTCCAGTCAAGGAAGAGCAGAGTAAACAGCAGCAGTTCACTTGTTTCCAAATATTTGGAGGTCCAAAACCAGGCCAACTCTGCAATAGTCTTAATTGTAAGATGATAGATGCTTCCTTAAGTTAAGGTGTCCTGTCATATCATTTGGGTGTTTATTTCACTAAGTTATTTATGGGTCGTACTAATGTTTTATTTGTTAGATATTCTTTTGAACAAAATGCTTAAATCTGGGCAGTGCATATGGTTTTCTTTAACAGTCTATTTTCTTTTTGCAACAATCTTGTGAGGTATTTTAGGCAGAGGAAAGGGGATTGGCCTGCTGCCAATGGGGGATTTAAACCTAAATCTTCTGATATCCTGTACTATATAGCCACTTTCCTCCATTAATGCCTTGCATGTTTTGAACGTCAATTCCCATCAACCTCAACCAGCAGGATTAATGGTCAGAAATACTAAGAATTATAGTCCAAAATTTAAGATTGGAAAAGACTGCCACAAATTCTTTCAAGCATGATTGTGCCTGTCTTTATATAGATCTTGTATTGGTGAGAGGGGACTGGTGAGGACTAGACCTAGTGGCTGTAGCAATACTGCAACACCTGAGTCATGTCACTGGTTAATAAAGGTTTGCAGGTGTATTTTGAGGAGCCAGTCTAATTAAATGCCCTCTGACTTGAACCCTGGGAAACAACTCTGAAGGTTACTTGAGCTGTATTGCTCTTTTTAAAAAATCAAGCCAGTACACCTCTCAAAATGAATCTCCAACTTTGTTGATATACAAACTACTGCTGTTGTCTTGACTTTTGTTATGTGCCTACTAAGAAAGTTGTGTGTTCACCTGAACTTGTAAACAAATCTGAGTGACAACTGGATTTTATATTTTCAAAAACAAGGATTTGGCATTTCTGTTTTTGTCCCAACAGTCCAAGATTTAACTTGAAATCTGCTCGTCAGTCTTCTCCCCGCTTCCAACCCCTCATCTGCTTTTTGTAATATCTTGCCAAATGAAGAGGTGCAATTTCAAAGGTTTGCCAGAATGTTGTGTCTATGTGGTTGATCTTAATAAAGCTATTGGCTTACCATGAATGTTGACATTTTTCTTTATGGACCAACATGACTTTGATGATCTGATGTGCTCCAAGGCAGATGTACCTATATTATATAATAGATTATATATATATATATATATATATATATATATATATATATTACTTAAAAGTTAATCTGCATCCATTGCATGGAGTGAAGCTAAGCAGTAATTTCTTCTGCTGCCATGTCTTTAGACAACCCTTTTCAGTGATCTAGTTCTAGTTCAGGGGAGGGAAGGCACCCCTTTGGCTTAGAGAATCAACATAAGGCTCAGCCTCCTCTTTCTGCCATGCCCTTTCTTGTCCTCTCTGAGAGGCAGCTGACACAGTGCTTTCTATGCCAGCTCTGAGGGGGACAGCTTTTGGATTTCCAGCTCGAAAAAATCCTATTCCCCCCACCCCCACAAAACATTTTCAGAATAGCCTAAAATTAAGCCCTTGCTTTGCTTTATGAATGTAGAAGTATGATTCGTATCAGAAAGAGTCGGCATGATGTGATTGTTAAGAGTGTGGGACTGCAACTCAAGAGATCCAAGTTCTAGTCCCCTCGCAGCCTAACCTCTCAGGGTTGTTACAAGGATAAAATGAAGAGAACCTTTTAAGCCATCTGTTTTCTTGCAAGGTATAAATGTAATGTGATAACAATACCATTCTGAACAGATCTGGTAATTTCATACATATGAAATTCACATACAGAAGTTTATGTAGTGCTAGACTTTTTGCTAGCTTTGTATCTCACCTTTGTTAGACACAAATCATTATAAGGATTAACTAGATAAAAGGTGAGGAGAGTTGAGCTAGTACTGAGAAAGAAAGAGATCTTGGGCTTGTGGTGGAAAGACTGTGAAATACCAAATTCCATGTTGGGGATAGTTAGGAAAGAAAATGAGAATAAAGCAATGAAGATCCTACTGCCCTGACACAAACCTATGGTGTGACCTATGTGCAGTTCTAGTCACCGCCCCTAAAAACAATGTGGTCGATCTGGGAAAACTGTAGAAAAAGGCAGCTAAATAGATCAAAGGAGTGAAGCAACTCCCCTATGAGGAAAGGTTACAATCGTGAGATGGGGGGGGGGGACATTGTAGAGGTGCACAAAACCCCATAGTGTGGGGGAAGCGGATAAGGAGCCTTTCTCTCCCTCCCTAGAAGTGGGGATTGTCCTATAAAGTTGATTATTGGAAGAGTCAAACAGATAAAAGGGAGCACTTCACTCAGCGCGTAGTGGGACTATGAAATCTGCTTCTGTCCGATCCAGTGACACCAACCCGGATGGCTTTAAAAAGGGTTTTGTGGAAGAGAAGGTTGTCGATGCCTCCTGGTCGTGCTGGCTATATGTGCCCTTCAGGATCACAGGCAATATGCGGCCACCCATAACGACGAAGTGGCCAGCAGCCCTCTTTCACTACCTGTTCCAATATTAAGGTCTGTGATCCTAATCAAGCTTAGGAGAAAGTCAGTTGAAATGAATAGGGTGTACTTCCGTGTATAACAGGGTTAAGCCTCGCCCCATATCGGGAAATGGCACGGGCAGCCGCCTCTTCTGAGGGGACCTGAAAAGCGCCGCAAGGCCGGGCTGCCTTGGAGAGCGGGCATTTCTCTCTTCCCGGCATGGAGCGCCTGCAGGCCGGGCGGGCGGGCGGACCAGGGAACTGCTCTCTCTTCGGAGCCCGGGCCGCGCGCGGCCTGCAGGCGGCCATCTCTGGACGAGGCGCGGCCTGCGTAGGAGGAACGGGAGGCGGAAACCTCTGGGCGGGCTTGGCGGCTCGGCTTGTAGGCAGCGAGCCGCGATGGCTGACCGAGGGCCGCGAGAGGAGGGCGGCGAGCCTTCAGCCCGCTACTTTTGCACGGCGGGACGCGGCATGGAGCCCTTCGTGCTGCGGGAGGTGCAGGCTCGGCTGGGCGCCACGCAGGTGAGCGGCGGCCCTGTGGCTGCGCTTAGGCATCGGAGGGCTCGGCTTGTGAAGGGAACGCAGCTCTGCGGTGCAGGGTACTGGGCGATTCAGGGGCAGCGCCCCCTTTGGAAGGCCGCTCGGGCGACCCGGGTGTTGCTCCCACACACGGGCGTCTCCGAGCGGGCAGGAGCAGTCCCTCCTTGCGGCTTGGAAGGCCCGTGCAGACGGCGCCTAAACTACCCCGAGGAGGTTGCTTCTCTGTACGCCTTGGAGGACCCGTTGTGATAACTTGGGCTTGGGCAGGTTTACTCAGAAGTCAGCCAGTTCACTTTTTCTCAGGTAAGTGTGCGTAGAGCTGCTTCGCTGAGGCAGTGTTAGGAAATGGCCCGGATCTTCCATTTGCAGCCCCGAATTTCTTGAGGCCACCCTCCCCACCGCGCTGCTGCCCACGGGCACTTGCTGAAAGGTTTATTTGGTCTGGTTTCTGAGCTTTGCCAAAGCTCTCTGGGCAGTTAACAATTCATCCAGTGCGATAAAATACAAATTCAAAAGGACAGTATAAACGTTCGGTACAAAATTCGAACGGTTGAAGCGAGTTCAATGTAAATCAAGGGATTTGCTACCATAAGATGTAGTGATGATCACCAATTCAGACAGGTTTAAAAGAGGTCAAAATTAATGGAGATGGCTATGAGTAGCTGTGAGTCATGAGGGTTGCGTTATCACGATGATAAAGGAGTAGTGCCAGGATTTTCTGCTTGGTGTCTTAGTTGGCCACTTTGGGAAACAGGACATGGGACTAGACAGATCTTTGGCCTGATCCAGCAGGCATCTTCGTAATCAGCTGCCTCCTGCTACTTGTCAATCTTGTTTCTCTAAGGCAGGTAGCATCCCACACTCATCTGAAAAGAAAGGGTTTATCCCCCTTTACATGTGAAAATTTAGGTATGTACATACGACTTCAGTACTGAAGATTCCCAAAATGGAATAATTCAACTTTAACTTGGAGGCCTGCATTGAGTAGGGGCTTAGACCTAATGTCCGTATCGGTCTCTTCCAACTCTATTATGATTCTAAAGCAAAATGCTTATAAAATAAGTTGTTGCTGCAGGATATTTTTTTGGGGGGGTGGACAGTGTCTAAAGCAAAAACTGGATGTTGTCACACTGGGGCCAAGCAGTCTCCCCTTTCTTTGGTTCATTGGTTCATCATCGAGGCCTGTTAACTGATGTTAAACCACAGGTCCTTGGTTTTGACATACTGGGCAACTCATTTAATACAAGCCAGAAACTAAAACCTGAAATGGTGAGTGAAGCATAGCAGTTGATGCAAACTTGGTGGGCTAGGGTGAAACAGATACTTGTTGTTTAGTAACAATACATTTTGCTAACATTTTTTTCTTCTTGATGCAAAGCTGTGCATTGGTAAGATGAAGTGCTTCTTGGTAGGCCTAAATCAGGCAACAGTAGATACCACTTCCTGTTCCAGCTGGACTATCTTCTACCACAGCCTTCCCCAACCTGGTGGCCTCAGAGGCATTTGGTGTGCAATTCCCAGAATTCCCATCTAGCAGGGCCATTGACGGGATTCTGGGTGTTGCAGTCCAAATGTGTCTGGAAGGCACAAAGTTGGGGAAGGCCGCTGATTTGTGCGTACAATTCCAAGGGAAGAAGGGAGGTGAAGAAATCAGGCATCTTGTCCTGCTTTTACTTTGCTTTGCTAGTGTTCTGTGATGATCCACTTTGAGGACTTGAGACAAAATAGAGGACATAATTCAGTAAACAAAAATAAGTCTGTTCTGGAAAATATATTTTTCAGATTTATTATATCAATATACATTCTCTATCAAGGTAGAATATGTATCAGGAAAAGTTTTCTTCAGTACAAATGCTGAGTTACGTATGCTGAAGAAGTTGAAGTCTGCTGAACGATTATTTTTGCTGCTGAAGAAATATCCTCCACTTTCCATCTCTAGAAATAAAGGTAACATTTTACTGCTTTGTTCTTGTCAAGCCCAAAACTTGTCTAGCCCAAAACTTTTTCTCTTCACCATGTCCTTCCTCTCTACTTGTGAAAAGAGTCAGTGCAATTCATTTTCAGGGCTGAATGTGGGTTAAACCAAGGTTTAAATCCCTTCTTAGCTGTGACCTCAGGCAGTTAGCTATCTCTAGTTCTTGCTTACCTAAGTAGGTGATTAGGAAACAAATGCTTCTTAGAAATCTTTGGAAGGCAAGATATAAATTTGAAACATAAGAACACTGCAGGGACTTGTTGTAGCAAATCCCTGCTTAAATGCTTTTCCAAATAAAAATTATATGGAACAACCATCATAGTGCAGGGTTCCCTTTCTCTTTTACATTGCTCCTTTATCCCACTTTACTTGTGTAAACATTTGTACTAGCTTGCCAGAAAGCTTAATCTATGCAGATATACTTGTATGAGCCTGGAGCTTGGCTTGCTATTTTAACATAAGTTCTTGTACCACTTCAGATCACATTCCTAGTGTGTCCATGCAGTTGACTTTTGAGGAATACATTGTCCTTAAAAAAAACAAAAACAAAACAGAAACAGTTACACGATAGCTTTTAAAAGTCTTTTTCTTAATTAAGAGGTAGGAAATCCCATTGCATTTTAGTAAAAACCAGGAATGATCAAATTTGGTTGTTCCTTGAATAACTAAAAATTACCATAGGTTTCATTCAAGCTTTACACCTAACAGCCACTTAAAACTAGCAACATAATCCTGGCCATATTTGCAACAAAGAAAATCACGTTGATTTTCAATAGGATCTAGAAATAGAATTGGAATCAAAATTCACCTGGAAGTGTCTGTTTAAGAGGAGCTTTATGGTTGATTATAAAGTTTAGAGACTACCCTGTTGTTTTTCCCTAGTCCTAGCTTAAAGTCTGGGAAGGAGGAAATTATCTTGCAAGGTTACTCAAGGACTGGATGTAGGGGAAGGGGATGCAGATCTTAAAGGGTCTTTCTCTTTTTTCATCCCATAAAGAAGCATTCAGTGAAATGAATTTCAGTGTTTGGAAATACATAGCTATGTGGTATTAAAAGACTACACTGCACAGATTATGCATTAAGACAATATTTTTATTTTAGGAAAAGTAATCCATGACATTCAAAAACTTGTAAATGAGAGTCCAAAATGTTGGCTGGATATTATTACCCTTTGGAGAAGTCTTCACAGTCAGGAGGTGAAACAAGAACATTTATGTCAGGAGTATCCAGATTCAAAAAAACGGAAATTGCAAGAGGAGGGAAATACCAGAAATAAGAAGAAGAAGAAAGAAGTAACATTAGAGATAATTTCTGATGAAAGCCAAATAGAAGCCCAAGAAAGATGTGACACAAAAGAGGTTCATAAAGACTTGTCTCAAGGCAGGTCCTCTCTAGAGAAGATTCCTCAGCTTATCCAAGAGAAATCTGTTGAGAGCAGCAGTTGCTTCAGCTTCAGAGTGTCTTGCCGCTGTAGTGGAGCACTTGCAAAAACATTTACTGCACAGGTATGTCAAAAAAAACCCCCTGAAAGTCTGAATTTTCAAATGCATGAAAATAGAACTGTAAAACCTCATAAACCAATATATGTAATCAGAATCAACCAGAAATCAGTGTTTTGTGAAATATCTTAAAGTATCTCAATCCAGAAGCATTCATTGTAATATCTTTCTGGACTTTTCTTTAAGAATGTATGGCTAGTTTAAATAGCTGAATTCTTCCCTGCAGCTTGTCTTTGGGCAATCTGGCAGATCTCTTAGATGTGGCTGCTACAACAAATTCATGCAAAGTAGCTGCCACCTCATTGTATGTAATATTAATCATACTTTACCCTTTCTCCATGCAGTTTGGTACCATGTACAATTGCAAGGAGTAATTTAGATTTCAAAGCAATATTCAAAGAATATTGATTAATCAGGGCATCATTTTAGCCCACTAAACTTCTTAAATTAATCTAATCAACTAAATGTTAAGCCATAGAAAACATGCACTTGAGGCTACTGGTGTGTTAGTGACAAAATGTTCTATTTTATATTATAGCAGTTGCTTTTATATGTGCAGCTGCTTTAAATCCTCTGGACTAGAGACATGAGAATTTTATTTTTCTTGCAAAACATGTGAGCATGTCCTGTGCAAAGCCCTGAAAACAAACAAGTATATGTCCACCAAAAATGCTAGCAAATTGTTGGACATGTGCTCATGTTTGATTTGAGCAACTGTTCCACTTGTACAACTATCTTGTACATATTTCCTAATTTGTGCAAATTTCCTTTGCAGGCTGGTCAGCTCTGCTTTAGTCTGTGGAAGAAAATAGTGCAAATTAGGGCACTTATACAAATTTCACACTCTGTCACTGCTTATTTTGCAGTTTTCTCATTTGTGCTGATCACAAAGCAAGATCACAAAACTGAAAAGGATAAGGTACAAGACTGGCAAGATGATGTTCAGAGAACTTTAGCAATATATAACCTGTTTTTCCATCTCTGCTCAGGTGGTTGGAAAAAGTGTACAACACTTTAGGTGTACAACCTAAAATATGCTGCAAGTGCATAGAAATGGATTTTATTTCTTTTTATGCATAATCAGTAACTATTAAATTTACTGAACTGCAGATATGTAAGGAAAATAGCACTGTTTGAGGAGGTTATTTGAGAACTATTAACATTTTGCACTCTGATAAACCCTTTAAAAGAAAGATGAGGTTTTTTTTGAGTTCCTATTAATTAGAAAAGGCAGGTGTGAAATGCAGAGTTTTGTCTGATCACACATACTCAAGTTAAATTTCAGAACTGTAATTTCTAATGGTTTGGATATCAAGCAAAAATTTATGTTCTAAAACAGACGACTGTTAATAGACATTGAAGAAAGCAAGGAAGAAACAATTCTGTTCTTAATTCTGATGCTCATTTCAAGCATCTCTGCAGACTGGATAATGAATTGTTTTTTTATATATTACTCCTTGTCTCACATGCTGGAAACATTCAGATAATCATGCATAGTGTTATTTTCAGCCCAGAGTTTAGAAAAAGTTCCACTCAGTAAAGTTGGAATTACGTGAGAGTGGAAGGGCATAAGATGGGCTTGTTTGTGCATGCTAAGGTTTGTTTTGTTTCTTAAAAACATCTAGCTAACCACTGCAACTTCAGCAATTCATTTGTCATCCAGCTACCCAAGTATCTTTCAGCTGACTTGTGATTGGCTTTTCAGGAGATGGGAAGAATAATTGGAATAGCTCTTATGAAGAGTTTTGGATGGAAAGCAGATTTGAGAAATCCAGATATAGAGGTAATAAACAAACTTAAGAAATTTAAGTATTAGCTGTGTTTGTCACTGCTTTCTTCAAAACCCGAATGGCCTTTTTAGTCTACTAGATGGAATATCTATATGTATTCTTATTCATCCACCCAAGAAAAACATTCTTACATCACACTGATATTACTGCAACATCTTGATCACATTAAGATCTGTGTGCTTTTATATATTTGGGGCAAGAAGTGTGGAATTCTTGCAGCATTTACGGTTAATTACATAAGGAGCACTAGATTTGTTTTGAGTTTTCCTCCACCTGACCTCTAGCCATTATCCTTCTTGCTTCATCACCCTCAGTTCCAGTGTATACCGAGGAGCCTGTCAGCCTCTGCTGGAGGGGAGAAGGGAGCTATCATGTCAGTTGCTTGAGTCATCTCTGTATTCCTCAGAGCAACCTGAACTTTGGCAGGAGTGCCTACCATACCAGTTGGAAAATCCCCCAGGGACTTCTGGAATCCATCTGGATCCATCAGCCTCTAGGGGTGGCCCATCTTAATGGATCTCCCACCCTTGCAGAGGGGAAAAGGAGGCAATAGTCCAAACCCCAGGAGGAAGTGATCCAACCATGACAAAGGGGTAGATGTTAGCCCCCCAATTTTCAGACCACCATTTTCCTGGCCAGTCAAAAATATCAGGGCCAGAGTGTGACCTTTTATATACATTGGACTGGTGACAGCCCCATGGTAGTCATGGCTACCATGAAGTCCTGAGTAGTCCTGGACAACGTGGCCTTAGCATGGAAGTTGAGATCCCCAGGACCAGCATCCTGGAAGTTCCCAACCCCAGGTCAGAGACCACCTCTGCCAACTCAACGGGGTGAGCGGTACACCAGCAGGATCCCTAATCTGTCTTGATTGTCCAGTGCAAGATAAAGACACTCGAGGCACAAACTAGAGTAGACAGGAAGTCTCAAGAGGGAGATAGACTCTTAATAGACTGCGGACACCACCCCTGTCCCTGGGCCTATAGATGATGCTGGTACCATACAGACGACCCAAGTAGACAGAGCTGGGAGAAGGTAGCCCCATCGGCCTCTTCCACCCAGGTCTCAGTTATGCAGGCCAGGTCAGCCCCTGATCCACAATTAAATCATGCAGCAGGAAGCTCTTATTGTATGCTGAACTGGCACTAAGCAGCAGCAGCAGCAGCACAAGGCGCAAGGGCAGATTTGGCATGGTTGCCAAGAATCGCCCAGCTGTGGGGAAGCACCAGAAGTGGGGAGACATCTATTCCCTCTTCTCCTACACTGGCTGAGTCCTCTTACCAGATGACAGGGCAATGTAAGTAGATGACAGAAACCAGGACAATGTAGATAGATGACAGAAGGCAGAGCTGATAGCATGTAATAAACGTTCCCTCAGCATCCTGAGTTCCAATCAGCCAAAGCTAAAATTACAAGTAATTATTTAATGTAAGTTTCATTCCCTTTCAGATCTTTGTGCATCTAAATGATATGTACTCTGTGATTGGGATCCCTCTTTTCAGGTAGATATAACATTAAACAACTGTTCACCATGTGGTCCTTGGGCAATAATTCACTGAAGAGAAAAGGGCTATTTAGTTCCTTCTAATCAGAGATTTTTTGGGCAATATTAATATTACTTAATTATACCCAATATTAATAAATATTCAAAACTTTGGAAAGGGGGGAACTTGCAAATGATGTTGTCCAAAGAAACCTGGCAATTTCTTTGCCAGTGTGGCGTAGTGGTTAAGAGCATGGGACTGGAACTCAGATGATCTGGGTTCTAGTCCCTGTTCAGCCATGGAGCCAACTGGGTGACTTTGGGCCAGTCACAGACTCTCAGCCCAACCTACCTCACAGAGTTGTTGTAGGGATAAGATGGAGGAGGAGATGTAAGCTGCCTTGAGCCCTTTGTAGGAAAAAAGCAGGATATGAATTGAAAAATTAATTAATTAAATTAAATTAATTTTGGGAGAATCTAATCACAGCAACTGTAAAGCAAAAAAAGCAGAGGGAACCCTGCCTCAAAGGTATCTTACATCATGTAAGATTAACAGGATGTATAGCTTGGAACATAACAGATGTGGATATAAACATTCTTATTATATGTATAAATTGTCATTGTGACAAAATTAAATCATACTGTTTTGATTTTTATTATACTGAACTATTAATGGTATGATAAGGTATTTTGAGCTGTCTAAAAGGCTGTGTAGAAGTCTCCAATTTGGAAATTATTAATAATTTGATGATATAGCTACAATAATTGCTTATTGGGAAAAGATTATTGATCCTTCTCTGGCAAATTACAATTTTAGCACATGGGATGTTGCTATTGTGGTGGAATTGGCAAATAATATAAGGTCAAGAAAAAGCCAAATGTTTAAAAATAGTTTTTTTGGGAAATAAGCATACCTCTGTTGCTTTCTAGAATGAAAATGTCAGAATGGTGTTCATCCCTGTACTTTATTTCATTGCTCTAAAATGAAGGAGGGGGCTGTAGCTCAGTGGCAGATGCATACACTGTATTGCAGTCCAGCATCAGTAGTCAGCAACTCCAGGTAGGGCAAGAAGAACTTCTGCCCTAAAATCCTGTAAAGATGCTGCCAATCAGTGTCAACAGTACTGTGTTAGATTAATCAATGAATGCATGAATGTGTAAATATGGAAATAATTATGAATAGTTCAAGATGTGTTATTGTTCAAATAAAAATGAACTAAATCACTACTCACAAAGCATTAGGATCCTTGATTCAGGGTGAAATTTTAGCAAGCTTACCATGCATGTCTGTTGCAGCAAAAACAGAGCAGTCTGTAGCTCCTTAAACAGGGTATCATACTTACTGCAACCTATTAAAGCTTTATGAATTACAGCCTACTTATGTCAGATACATGTAGTTTTGTTTTTAATTAGTAAATAAACAGAGATATAGATACCCAGTCCTTACACATTGGTGCATTGAAAAAGTAAACATTACAGAAAAAGCATGAGATGTAAGAACTAACAACAGCCTGACTGTTAAACAAAACAATGCTTTTGTGTTGTTTATGATGATATCGAAACTCATAATTGATGGTGGTTAGGGAAGCAACAACCTAGACTTGTAACCCATGTTTTTTCGTCCACTAAGAGTGGGCATTAAAGAGCCAACACAGCCACTTGCCCCACTTCATTCTTTGTTAACTAGGTTGTTTTCATGAGAGCCTGAAGTTTGTAGTCATGGTGATGTTATTATGTATTTTGCTGCCTAAATCAACAAGGAAAAAGTTAACTATTTTTGTGAGAGAGAATCCTCCGATTTCAGTTAAATCCAGTTTCAGTGGAATTGCACTCACAAAAAGTTTATGCAGAAGATTGCCTTTGGGGACATTTTGAAGACCTGTTGAAATGTGGTGACCTTTCACTCATCTTCAGAGTGCTTTGGGAAATGTGTGTACCAGTAACTACTACCCTTTGTTTTCCATTATAATTTTTTCACTCCTCTGTTCACAAAGTTATTTAGTCTTCTATACACATTTGTGCATGTTTATTTGGATAGGTAACCTGCCAACTGTGCATAAATAGAGGGAATGCTGTCCAGTTCAGATACGAGTATATTCCCAAAGCTTTTTTTGTGAATGTCACTGCTTATGTACCCAAACCAGCACCATTAATGAATAGGATAGAGGTATTGGCAGGTTTAGAGGAACATAAAGGTTTACAGAAGTACAAAAAAAGAAAACAGAAAAAACTTGCAGGGAACCCCAAAATAACCGAATGAATCATGGTGCTGAATGATTGTTGGGAAGGAAACTTAGGGTGAAGATATAGAATATACTAACCCAGGAAAAGTACTTGCTACAGAATGTCTCTACCTTGAAACATTTTATTAGAAGGCCCATCTGTGCAAATACACACAAAGAGAAAGAGGATGGTATCTAACAGTGTTTACTGTTCACAGACTTCCTTTGGCAAGCAGGGAATATATCAAAACTGCTGGATTGCGATCTACAATTGCTTGGGCTATGACATCTCTTGCTGAAATCAAGGTAAT
This sequence comes from Varanus komodoensis, assembly GCF_004798865.1. Lineage (NCBI taxonomy): Eukaryota > Metazoa > Chordata > Lepidosauria > Squamata > Varanidae > Varanus > Varanus komodoensis. The sequence continues at coordinate 60,941,451 of NW_025335568.1, forward strand.
GAGCAAATAGTTGCTTTAGCTACTGAGCAACTGTTTTGGGAAGTTCACAAACTCTTATCATTAAAAGTGTTTTAATGTGCATGATTGCTAGTGTAGTGTGTAAGGCCACAGTCATGTATGGACTCACTTGAAAGTAAGCTCCTCTGAACTCAGTTGAACTTAATTTATTAGTATTATGATGTGAGATCATTCAGCCCTAGTAACACTTACTAGTAATTTTATGTAAAATGTGAACCATAAAGATTACTTGATAATGTATGGATTCTAGTAATATATGAGGATTTTAAATCATTTTCACCTAACACTCAAGCATGGTGGTTGACATAGGTCTATCAACGGAATCTGTGACTAAGAGGATTTACTACACAACTACATTGGATTTATTTTACGTTAGTATATTTGGTGGGATTCATCTGAAATTAACGTCACTGACCATAGCCATGATTTCCCAGATAAATAATGGTGAACTTTTTAGAGGCCGAGTGCCCAAACTGGAACCAAAACCTGACTTATATATAGCAAAGTATCAATACAAAAATAAAACGTGAAAACTGAGGGTTTACTTTAGAAAAAACACATCAGAGCCAGTCGAAGCATCTCTCTCTCTCTCTCTCTCTCTCTCTCTCTCTCTCTCTCT
>NW_025335568.1:60942187-60967646 GCF_004798865.1 Varanus komodoensis
CCTCCCCCCCCCCCCCCCCCCCCCCTTGGCAACACACTGACTACACAACCTCATACACAACCTCAACCGTGTCAGAGCTAATGAGCAGCAGCTTGTGCCATCATCTCCTGGTACCGATACTACTTTCTGAGCATACACATGGCTCCTTTGCGCATTGTTCTCTGATGCTCCGGTGCTGGGGAGATACAGGGGTGACTTGGCTTGCATGCCAGCTGAGAAGTCCCTCCTGGCCCGCTGCACCACGTGGGCCAAAGGTTCACCAACATTGGCCTAAACCTATTCTTTTTGGAAAAAGCCTTAGTTAGTAGTTTTTTCCGTATTTAGAATGGGCAGAAATGGTGAGCAGTGCATTAAAAGCTACCCAAGGAAGTCTTTTCCAAAATCGCCCACTTTTCCATGGAACTTTACCCCTCTGTTAGGGTTAGGGGTGTGCACCAGGGTAGGGTTAGGGTTGGAAAAACGAGGTGTCCTGGCAAGGTTTTGATGGTTGTGATGTGTTTAGAATGGGCGGAAATGGTGAGCTGGGCAGAAAAAGCTACAAAAGGAAGGCTTTTTCAAAATCATCTGCTTTTCCATGGAACTTGAGCCCTCTATTAGGTTGAAAATTTTTTTTTAGGTTGAAATTTTTTATTTAAATAAAAACATAGCCCTCTATTAGGGTTAGGGGTGTGCACCAGGGTAGGTTAGGGTTGGAAAAGCGAGGTGTCCTGGCATGGTTTTGATGGTTGTGATGTGTGTAGAATGGGCAGAAATGGTGAGCTGTGCAGAAAAAGCTATCCATGGCTTTTCCAAAATCGCCCACTTTTCCATGGAACTTTACCCCTAAATTAGGGTCAGGGGTGTGCACCAGAGTAGGGTTAGGGTTAGAAAAACTGGATGTCCTGGCATGTTTTTGATGGGTGGCATGTGTTTAGAATGGACAGAAATGGTGAGCTGGGCAGAAAAAGCTACAAAAGGAAGGCTTTTCCAAAATCGCCCACTTTTCCATGGAACTTGAGCCCTCTATTAGGGTTAGGGGTGTGCACCGGGGTAGGGTTAGGGTTAGAAAAACTGGATGTCCTGGCATGATTTTGATGCCCATTGTATATACATACCAAGCATCGAAACCATGCCGGGACACCTCGTTTTTCTAACCCTAACCCTACCCTGGTGCACACCCTTACCCTAGTAGAGGGGTAAAGTTCCATAGAAAAGAGGACGATTTTGAAAAAGCCTTCTTTAGTAGTTTTTTCTACCCAGCTCACCATTTCTGCCTATTCTAAACACATAGCACCCATCAAAACCATGCCAGGACTCCTCGTTTTTCTAACCCTAACCCTACCCTGGTGCGCACCCCTAATCCTAATAGAGGGGTAAAGTTCCATGGAATAGAGGGCAATTTTGAAAAAGCCTCCTTTAGAAGTTTTTTCTGCTCAGCTCATTATTTCTACCCATTCTAAACACATCCCACCTATCAAAACCATGCCAGGACTCCTCATTTTTCTAAACCTAACCCTACCCTGGTGCACTCCCCTAACCCTAGTAGAGCGTAAATTGCCATGGAAAAGTGGGCAATTTTGAAAAAGCCTACTTTGAGTAGCTTTTTCTGCGCAGCTCACCAAGGGTTTCTCGTTCCTGCCGTGGCAGAAGTGCCATAGGTTTGCCACCACTGTCCTTGATTAATTCTCTGATCAAATAAAGCCCACATGGTTCTTATTTCTTGCTTCCTTTGAATATATGGGTTCTATGTATCAGAAGAAAGAATTTTTCCTGAGTTACAGGTGGTGCCGTGTTTGTCTTTTTCTTTTTCAACAGGCTGGTGCATTTGTTTTGGACCCTACCTGTGGCCTAGGAACTGTCCTTCTGGAAGCAGCCATTGAATGGCCGGTAGGCTGTGTTCTAAGAAAAATTATGATTTTTGCCATTTGGCATTGTAATCTCTTGTGACTGTGATTTAGATCTTTTGGCCAGGTTTCCTTTTAGAATATGTAGAACATCTCGCTGTCACTTACTTTTTCAATGTTTATATGAACTAATATAATGATTGCTTTCCTCTTCAGAATGTGCATTATTTTGGGATTGACATAAGTGATTCACAGCTACAAGGAGCCTACTCAAACATTAAATCTGCAGCCATGATGGATAAAATTGAACTATTGAAAGCTTCCGTGACAGGTAAAAGTTGGCAAGAGTTTTTGGTGCAAAGAATACTTCAAAGACTGCGGGCTTTGTTTTTGATTATTATTGGAAAGATAATTTGTAAGATGTTGACAGATGTTTCCTTTATAGATCAACAGTGTTGACTAAAATAGGGTAACCAGGCTTTAGGTTTCCAACATTGTTCTGTGCAACCTGAAATCTTTGATTTGATAAGAGTTATCTTCTGAATCATACGGTATCTCTTTGGAACTGAGGCTGGAGACAGAATGTTCTTCCTAAAGTTAAAGGTGGTTTGGAAGAGATAGCACTCCTGCTTGTGGAATGTAAACTATCTGTTTTTCACTTTAGAAAACAAGGCTTTTATAGTGCTACAAAAACCTGTTTGACTATCAGTGACAGCTATATGAACAGCTGCTATTATTATTACGTTGCACTGCATTGCTTTGCACTTCTAGACCACCTGTAGCCAGAGCTCTCTGGGAAGTTCACAACATTTAAGTCACCCATCCAGATTTCAACCAGGCCCAACCCTTCTTTGCTTCCAACCTTTTACCTTTCCTAAAAGCTGTTGTCAATCTCTAGCTTAATATAACGATATAACCATTTCTGTTAACTGACAAAAAGAAATTCATTTGAAAATCAGGTAATATATATTATTAATTCTTGGAATTTATCTAATTATTCTTATGCTTGAGTTCTTGATGACTGGGATCCTAAGTTTGTTATCATGTCCAGAACAGGGTTCTGCTCATTGGATACACCCACCAATGGATGCAGAGGAAGTGAACTTTCTCTGTAGCCTCTGTGAAAATCTGCTCTGGTGGGTTTGGAAATACACTAGAATGGTTTCAGTGGGGGCTTCAGGCAGAGGAATTGGCAAAAATTGCTCACCCCTCCTCACATTCTCATCTGCTGCATGTCCATGAATGGAAGAGGCCATTCTATTCATGGATGTCTACTCAAGATACAAGCTAATGCTTCTAATGTTAAATCTTTATTGACAGTGCTCCATGAATGGGTCAGTAAACTAAGGGTTTCATTGGATATTTACCTGCACCTCTTGGTCAGCCTTTTTGAGAGAATAGGTATGTGTAGCATCAGTGCCTCCTAGACTGCGTCACCAACTCTTGTCTGTTTATTCCATTAGAGGAATGCAGGGTTAGGTATTGAATAATTTAGGCAATAAGCATGTGTTTATTCACCAAAAATGGTTCCAGAGCAGTTGACACATTTGGAATAGTATACAAAAAAGATGTATTCTGCCCTTCAGGTGACCTAAAATTATTTTTAAACACACATTTCCTTTATAATCTGAAAATCTCTCCCTGGAACTGATTAAAAAAACACACAACCTCGCTGGCTCACTGAAAGGGACTTGTTTTACCTATTCTTTTGTTGAGGCCAAGACTGAACCTTCACAGTAAGGCTTTAGATGGTTGCAAGCTTTTTTTAGTAGTGTATGCTACATTTCTTAAGTGCTGTGGAACTCTGTTTCCATTATCCACATTCATTACTTCACCTGGCAAAAGATTTCATTTTTTATGCTTTTGACTTGCACTCAGCTGATGATTGGGAATGCAGTGTTAGTCAACTGTTAGTATTTGGTTGGTATATATTAATTATTTTTGTACTCAAAAGAGAATAATGACTGGGAATTTAACTGACAAAAATATGTGTAATGCTACAATTCTGTCTTAATTCAAGCTCTGTTTAAATGTGTAATATCTCCATAGCATTGCCATTTCCTTCGGAAAGTATTGATGTTGTTTTGGCGGATATTCCCTTTGGAAAAAAGTTCAAAATAACAAAAGACATGAAGATCCTGCCAGATGTTTTTCAGGAACTTGAAAGGTACTTATGTCCCAATATCAGAGACATAAAACTGATATAGCAGATTGAGACCTTGCTGATGATGTGCAGGCCAAAGGCAAGTCAGTATTGTTAATTAGGTAAAAACCATTTCATTTCATTTTTGTCATATTACCTACTAGATCATGACCAATCATGACCAGAAAAAGCAGATTGCTAGAAATGAGCTTAGGACCGTGTGGATTAATCAGTCTGCAGACAAATCACCAGTGGTCCCTCCAGTCTCTCCTTCCTCACCCGCTCCTTGCTGCAGTATTGCAGGGGGCCCTGTGAGAATGAAACAGGTACCCCTCTGACAGCTCGAACTGTGAGAAAATTTCAGCTTGTTATACCTGTTGCGAGTCTCCGTTAGGTGAACAGGATTTGTGCCTGAAGTGCAGCTTCAGCAGGAAAAACATGCAAGCCTCTTTGTATTCATTGCCAAAAAGGTGATGAAACAAATATTTTTAAATTCTATTTTTAAAACTATTCCTATAATTATTATTATTATTTCTGTACTTCCCAATATCTGGCATTCTCTGTACAGCAGTTGATTTAAAATTGTGAACCCTCCAGAGAGTTTCAGCTATTGGGTGCATAGAAATGAAATTAACAATAATAATACCATCCTGTATAGCATTCTGATGTTTTAATATGAATCTCTTATTTCATGCAAAGTATAGCGCTATAACACCATAATGCTATAATATTGTTTTTATGTTGAGATAAACCTAGAATATGAGTGTTTTTCTTTACATTCCTTTTATTTAAAAAATCTAGCTGCAAAACAATAAAACATTTGATTGAAAATATTTTTAAATCAGTCATAAATAACAATGCATTATACCGCATGTGTGCTGAGTTGTGAGAGATTGCCCTTTAAAAATATGAAAGCGTAGCACTAAAGACATCTAACATGTGAAGGTTTTGCTTCTCTTCCATTTTATTTAAAAATAGCTTTTCTCAAAACATAAAAAAGATGGGAGAGCCACAAGGAAGATATATAGGCCGACAGTGATTTGGATTAGCATGTCATGCATGACATAAGAGTAGGTAGGGGAATTCCACACTAAATCCCAACTGCCAAAGCATTCCCTAGTGCAGATGCATTTTAACTTTCTTAAAAGAATTTTATTTGTGCTGCCAAGTTATGTATTTTCTGTGGCAAATGAAAATGCTGTTTTTGGCTGTTCTGATCTCTCTGGAAGGGTAATCAATGTGGCAGCCAGCAAGTCCCCCCACTTCTTGAATGGCCTTGGTAATCAGACATTATTTGTGGTCAACAGTCCTTTCACTTCCCGACACACACAAAAGGCTTAAAAGGAAGAGATCAAGTTTTCACTTCATGTTGGTCTTTGCAGACACTGGAAAGAAGTAGGAATCCCTCTTCTTTCTGCAGAGTACGTAAATGACCCCTCATCATTCTTAAGGTCCAAAGTACTTTGGCAAATGCAGCACATTCAGGGCTGGGAAAGGCAATGTCTTTCTGTACCCCCCGTCATGATGCAACAGGCCCTGTCCATCTCCAGCTTGTCTGCAATGCACAGAGATCTCAAAGGAGGGGTGTCTTACGTTCGAACAGGGATGGCTGTTGCAAGGCAAACCTTTATGGTCACCGAAAGTAACTTGGCAGGGGCACTTGCAGAACCCTGATGGCTTCCATCTCTGCCCTTTATGAGGTTATCGCATCATGAAGGATGCCCTAAATTGATGCAAGTAAATGGCTGCCTGTCTAGTATTGTGTAGAAAGAAATGGATTGAGACAAGACCTGTTTTCAAGAAGAGCACTTCTCTTGGTGTAATTTGCTGCTTCCATATGGAATTGTTTGATACGCTGCATGAAAACATTCTAATAGGAATGGCAAATAATGTTGAATTTAAGCAGGAATAAAGCAGTAACTCTCTTCTATGTGTTGTTTTTCAGGGTGGTTTGTGCTGGAGGGACTGTTGTGCTCTTACTTAGTCAAGAGCTCTTTAGAAGCCTTCCTAGTGGCATTGCCGATGATCCTCAATTGAAGAATCACAACTCTGTAGCTGCTCATGGTGACTGCACCCAAAATGCCACTGTATCAGTCAAGTCAAATACTCCAGAAAAAAGCATTAGCCCCAAGACTGTTTCTTCATCTGCTCAAGTCACTGGGAAAGAACACGTTAGCAATAAAAGGACAGCTCTTGGCTCTCTGCTGCTGATAGAATCATTTGAAGTGAGCCTAGGCAAAACTGATGCGTTCATATGCAAGTATAAGAAGATAACAGACAGCCCTGCAAGAATGTAGCAGCATCCAGCCAGTGTGCATGCTAGTTTGGAGCTTGTGCTTAAAATATAAATCCAGGGCCACTGAGCACTGCTGAATCAGCATGCTGGGCAGTGTTGCACTAGTTTTCAGGAAGGCACCAGTGGAGCCCAAAGGCATACAGAAGTGGAGCATAACTGAAGGCCTTGTCTTCTGACGTTAAAGGGGTGCATGCCTCTTGACTGCAATGTTCTGTTAATGGACTGCTCTCCCCAGGGAGTCTGACACCCAGTCTTAATGGGAGCTTTTATTAAGCTCTTTTTAAATACCAGCTGCACTATTTTTTACCTGCCTTCCTTGTGGTTAGTGTGTGCTATTCTGTCTCTGCTGTCTTACTCCTGTGTTGTTTTGCTGTTTTAAAATTGTTTTTAGAAGTTTTAATGCCTCCCACAAGAGCTTTTGTTTGTTTTTATAGAAGCACAGATTTGTTCCCAAAAAGGAATTGGAGAAGTTATTTCCATTACTTTGAAAGGAAATGAAAAGCTTCACCGAAAGATTCAAGATATAGGCCAGTAAGAATGAATGATAAGGTCCTGCTTCCGTCCTTCTGCCAAGGAATATTTATGTGTTGCGCCTCCTGATACTATCTGGAAGGCCATAGGATTATTTGGAATCCCAGCTCTTTGACCTCAGGGCAAAGATTTCAAAGGCTGAGCCCCAATGCACACCTTTCATATCTGGCACATGAAAAGAAACATGCCAGCTGATTCCCCTCATTGCAATTGAACCTTGCAAGAGAAAAGGGGGGGCGCATGCTGTGAGGAGAGGAGGCTGGGGAGGTGAACTTCAGACAACTCCACTGGGCAGCCCAGCCTCACTTCCTTGCAGTCTCTAGGATTAAAACTGAATGACCATCTAGCAAAAGTATCTGGTTTGCGGTGCAGTGGTGGCAGATGTCACTGCTGCTATCATGCTTCTTTCATAGGATGCACAGAAGCTCCTGAGGCTTATGTGCTACAAGAGACCTTATTTTATCTTTGTATGAGTATACCTCCTTGTGTTCAAGTAAATTTGAATAAAACTATTTTTAAAGAGCAGTCCAAGATTACTTGCAGTATGTTCTTATTAATGTGATTTGAAACTTACTTTGTCTATATATAAGTCACTGGTTAAGTCAATAGCATTATAAATACAGAGTAAACATAAAAAGAAGCAGGCTTTCTAAACATAACGCATGGAGTTCAATTGATAGAATTGGTCTACACTAGGTAACTGAGTTTAAAAAGCATGATGTTTTATTACTGTACTTTTACTATAGTAATGTTTTATTATTTCATTTCTATATCACGTCACAGTTGAAGTTCTCTAGGCAGTTTACATAATTCACAGTTTGTAGAAGATTATGAAGTGTTTTAAGCAGTGTGCCCTTTTTGCAAGGTGGTACTTATAAGATATTGCCACAATACACCCTCCTATATTCTCAGAAGTTCCCCAGATGCTAATATCATCTGTTTTCTGACATCCAAGAACATTGGTGATGCAATGACACAACGTTAACCCAAACGACATTTGCACCAAGCCCAATATTCCATCATGCCATTTATGCAGGCAAATTTTGGTGCTAATAACAAGCCAGCCGGCAGCTAAGGAACTTCATTGGCTTCAACTCCGTATCTGAGTAGAGAAGATGGCTCTACAGAATAAATAACTACCAGCGGCATAAAGTTGTGCCTGTTCTTCTGAGAATTCATATACCAGTAACAATTGCCAAGAAAGTGAGGGTGTGCCCTCAGCCTCACAGTACTAGAAATTATCGGGAACGAATTCAATGAACATGTCTATATCTGATGTGACATTGTCTGGTATTAGGACTCCACTGATTTGACAGGTAAACAGGCATGAGCTTTGTGCACAAGGCTGCTCTGTATGTTCCACTTCCATATAGGCAGCTTACAATGCTTTCCAGAAAGACTGAACTCCACACAGTCATCTAAATGGAGACAAGGGCATTTTTAACTCATGACTGTATTTTTGTTTTAAATTTCCACTGCTGTTCAAGTGGACCCCATATTCAAGTCACCTCAGAAATTTTACAAACACAAAGGGAGATGTTCTGCCACTAAACCAGTTTTAGACAAAGAGGCTGAGTTTATACAATAGAAGTTACTTCCAATAATACTAACAAATGTGATATAATCTGTTTCAGAGAATCTCATTTATACATGGTATTTAGTTTCATATGAAATACAAAGAGGTATTTCAAGGAGATACATTACAAGCAGGAACACTGCTATCTCAGAATAGTCAAATCAGTCATAACTTTTTCCACATGGTTCCCATTCTGTATGGTTCACTGAAAGGAACCATCCCGTCCTGGAGCTTATCCCCTTCCAATACCTTTTCCTACATTGTTTCTAAGACAACTTGCCCATTCCCTTCTAACATTACTCTTCAAAGAATTTTATACATAATACCATTCAGGTAGCCACTGGAGATACTTAATAAAGAAGTGAAGACATATTTCACTTAAATAAAAAGTTTAAACTTAAGTGTAATTAACATGGATCAAGGATAATAAGGAAATATACTTACCACATGGGGTGGGATTTTTTGGCAGTTGTGGTTTTTGTTATCACCTTATGTACCAACCTCTACTAAATAAAAACAGCCCTAAATTGTCAACACAGTTTTCCTATCCAAGTGGGATGAGCCCTGCTTAATTCATGACATGTGCTTCTATATTGTGCTGAACTGAAGCAGTCAGTTCTAGACTTTTGCAGCCTGGATGTTTTATTTCAGTCACCCTGCAGGTAGAGAAGAACTCTGTATTTCCTGGCTAGTAAGACACAATGATTGGCATTTAAGGGATCAGGGGTTTTTGTGCTTGGGTTCTGAATTTAGCTCCCTTATAAATCCTTGAAGACTATTCTTCAGATCACCTGTTACTTCACAAGGGGAGATTATCCCCGATAAGCAGTCATACAGAAGAGTCTCTGGTAGACTTTAGGTGGCTAATCTTTGTCCTGCTAATGAATGGATAAGTGGTGCAAAGACATCCTGCTGCCACAGTGAGGCCCAAACTGCACCAAGCACAGAATATAGACCAGCTGTATCCATGTTCAACGTCATCCGGAAGACCATAGAGGAATTTGGGCAAGCGGTTTAGGTCATAGGAGACACTTGCTGCATAAGTGCAGAGAGAAATAGTGCAAAAGATGCCTGCAAATGACAAATCACAGTGTTGTGGTTAGTTAATGTAGAACACGGAGAACTGCTAACAGCTCAAAACAGCCTTAGACAAATCATAAGGCTGCACCGTACTAAACAATGACACATCATTTTGGAAAAGTTGCTCTCTGTTATGGGAATGCTATTGGGCACAATCTTAGGCAATTTCTCACAGAAAAAGACCTACCACTCCAGTGATCCGACATCTAAACATGTGTAGGACTGTACTCTTAGCCTGTTACTGAAATGAAATGTATGCTTAAATCAGTTTTTTAAAAATCCTGATCAGAAAGGTGCACACTTGCTAATAAACTATTTATTAAGATGTGCACGTTCAGTCTAAAACAACACTTTTAAATCCTACTGATTTCAACAAGATTGTACCTGATGTTCTACAACAATGCACCTCTGAGTGCAGATTTTGCCTATCCATGTCTCATGGCTTTCAATGGGATTTGCAGGTTACTGCACATTCTGCCACAATTAATCTTGTTGAAACATCAATCTGTTGCCTTTCAGATGTGGATTTCAATTCCCATCAGCCCCAGTTGATGGCTAGGAATCCCAGGAATTGTAGTCCACAACATCTGAAAAGCACTTGGCTGAGAAAAGCAGCTTTAAAGTATGACTGGAGTGGTACTGTGCTGTCCATCAGTAGTTTTTTTAATCATATAAACATACTAAATTTGCAGAACAAAGAAAACTCTGATGGAAAGCCTGATTTCATGTAATTCTCAACAGCTGACATTTTTGTGTGAAAAATAGTTGGAAGATTTTCCTTCTTGAGAACTGCTCTAATATTTATCATGGACTTCCCACCTTCCTCCCACTTGAAAGAAATGTCTCATTCATGCAGAAACAAAAAGCAGTCTAAGGGAATGAAAATTTTTAGCATTGCGAAACCAAAAGAATGGAAGCTGTTCTGACAGACAGTACTGAATTTACTATAATTCTGAATTTATTGACAGAATTAAAATGTTAGGCAAAATCCAGGATGCATATCTTGAATCTATTTCAGGCATCAGACTCTAAAGCGAGACTTGGGGAAATTCTTTTTCCGTGAGGCTCTGTATTCCCTGTGGGGTAATCTGTCAGCAGTCAGGTCACGGCTTAAACTGGGTAGAACATCCTTTTTCTCCCTCTGCCCTTTCTGCCATCTGATCCCCTCTTCATCTCCTGTACCCTCGACAGATCGCTCTTGCTGATCACCTGCAGAATGCACTTGTAGTTAAATCAACAGACACGTGTGCCCTGAGGCTGCCCCTGTGCTCAGCAGGGAAACGGCATTCCTTCGGTGGCTTCTTCCCCTTCAGTTCTGACTGAACTTGAAGGAGAGGCGATCCTCTTGACCCAAAACTGTCAGCACAACATAGAAAGAATAGTCTACTATTGCTAAGCCATTGGTTAATCTAACCCAGTATTATCAACACTTGACACTCAGCTGGGGACTAAACCTGGATCACAGGCATCTTTAGAGAGCAGGCCCACTTACGTCAATGGGACCAAAGCAAGCTATGACTAACTTGTCTCACTGATTTCAGTGTGTCTAAAGGAAGCATGACTAAATATGGCCCATAATGCCCATATTTATAGACACGGTATTTTAAAATACAGTCTTTCCAGTGAATGGCCCTGACACTGGAAGGTGTACTTTTCAGTAAACTTTTTCTTCTTCCAGCATCTCTTTATGGCTTCTCTTTCCCACTTCACTCTTCTTTCTTTTTCTTTCAGTTCCTCACTCTGACATGAGATGCAGTAAAACTTGTATAGCACCAGACACATACACAAATGGGGGATATGTCATATGTCAAACCACAAAGGGGATTTCAGACTCCACGTTTACTTCAAAAGTGTTAGTACTGATGAGGTTAACACAATGCAGACCCCAGTGCGGGGAGTTCCATAAATTAACATCAGACACAACACGACTGCCATGCATATGACAGTATTTCTGCAGTTACCACCACAAATATTATCTTTACACTTGCCTTTCAGCCATGTATGGTTCCCAAAGTAATTTAGAGAAATAAATTCAAAATTGTGCACTCTCTGGGGCGTATGGAGGGATTGATGGCAGGTGATGACCCAGTTAGCATAAAGTATAGGAACAATCTATATCTTTCAGTACAAAATTGTCTACCTAGGAGCCTTGCCTAAGCTATGATTATGTGCTGCATTTTCATGGATCTTTAAACGCAGAGCCATAGAAGTAGTTCACCTATTATTTGCTTGCCAAGCGAAATGCCAACAACATGCAGATGTACCCACAGCAATTGTGGTTGTCATGCACATTGTGAAGCTACCTTGGTGCGGGGAATCAGAGCCAGAAACAGATGATGCCTGTTTCTTCTTGCATCATCTTACATACCCAATTGGTTCCATCATGCAATGGAAAACAAGACTTTTATGAAAGTAGAGGTTTTAATGATATCCCACATGTTTATGAAAGAATAACTTGTGTTCCATGGAGTCCTACCACAACCTGGCCAGTAAATACTCACTTGTCCCCAGTGAAAGTATGTGCTAGCCAAATTATTTTGAAACCTGAGTCAAAAAATCCCACAAGCCCTTCTCTTCTCCCCTGGAAGTAAAAATACTACAAAAATAAGTAATGGCTAGTTTGCTGTCCTTTCTTGACACTCACAATGAGCTTCCTGAGGCAGCTGCTTTGCTTTGCTTTGCCTAACAGCAGGGCCGGCCATGGGCCCTACACACTTTGCAGGCAGTGATGAAATGGCCCCTGGATTCAGATCGGCAATCAGAAGTCACTCTGAGGAGGAGTCAATGTAAATGGATTGCAGTGTCCAACACAGAGCTTTCATGTAGCCATAAAGTCAATCGGTATTTGCTTGGTTTAATTGCTGTGAGAAACCCACAGGGTAACAAGTGAGATCAGTTCAGACATGAAATGAGTAGGCATCAGCCACTGTGAACTTCATCTTTCTGTTGAAGTTAATTGGGATTCCTGGGACTTCTCTGGCCCTCCCTCCTTTTTCTCACCAGCTGCTTTTCACAGCTTCTAGCAGCTTTTGGCACCTTCTAGAATTTAGGGAGCCCTCTATAAAATCCATTGTGTTAGCTTGTGCTCTGGCTTTCAGCTTGGGGCGAGGAGTGTGCTAGTGGCCAAACAATCTAGAACCCCAGAGCCATGTCCGTCATACTAAGAAGCCCAGTAGCTGAAGGGAACTGTGTAAAATTTTCTTTGCATGTGTATTGATAATCTGCACCCATTTTCCACCTTTGCATTCAATAACAATCTTTCATCTTCCTGTCTCTTCCTGATAATCCTCTACATTAAAGTAAGGGGGACTTGGCTGGGCCAGGCCCCCTGGGATAATACAGTACCTGACATAAGGAAAAGGAGGCCAGCAACATACTGTGTGAGGCTTTCCTCCCAAAAGAAACTGACGGTAGTTACGATGCACCCGCAGAGAAGAACGGCTGCTGCCATCCCAAGAAACCCTGCTGTGATTCTTCTTAGATCTGTTTCCAGAAGTTAAAAATGAGGAGGAGATTAAATTAATACTGCCAGCTCAAGTTAAAAATTATATTACGGCTGTAATCATATGCACAAGTCCCTGGAGTAATCCCTCCTGAACCCAGTGGGAATGAATGTCTGAATAAGCATACGTAACGTTGCAGTGTAAGTGATTTGTATAGCTCTCTACTGATAAAAATAAACCTCTTTTTTCCAGCACAGTGCACCTTGGTAGGCTGCACTTAGGCAGAATGTCCCAACAAATTTTTATTAAGAAACATACTCTTTGTTTTTCGGGGGGAGGCAGCTTGAGAAAAATTTTCCTTTCAATTGCTGGAAAACATATGCACCCATGTAGCTGAGATGAGTTTGATCTACAGATCACCATGGATTTCTCAGCACCACTGTTAGCCTGTAGAAATGTGAATCCATTGCGTTTGCTGTCCTTTTCCTTTTATTCTCCTTTTATTGCGATGGGTAGTTAACAAAACTGTGCAATAATGCATTTATTAACATAAACAGGTCTCTTTTTTAAGGTTACTGAATGTGAATTCAGTGTGAACTGAGAAGGGAAATGCCCTGCACTCTTCTCTGTTACTTTTGCTTTGCTGCTGTTAAAAACCTAGGTAACAACTTGGATGTCTGATTTTGCAGAGTATGTGCAAAGTTTCTTAGCCTGCATGCAATATTTGGTGGTGAACATACTGGTTACTATAAAAGTAAAACATGATCTTTAACATAAAGCAGGTCACTTGCACAATTTGAAGTACTTACGTAGCAGGTGCCATTCATCCTGCTGAATGGTCTTGGTTAAATTGAACGGGATGTTCCGTAAGCGTAAAGGTGGAGCAAAGTGGTACTTGACTGCAGTGCATCTCTGAGCAATACCTTTGTGAAAGGAAATGGCAGAAATGGTTAACTAATTCCTTTGCACTCATAGGCCTTTTTCTGTCTTAACTCACATTGGATTATGCATCAATTCACTTTAAAGCTTTGTTTTTCTGAACCTCTGCATTGCAAAATCAAACCACGAATTACTGCCCCAAGATCACTGTTTGTCTTTTAAAAGAATTAGATTGGAATTTCATGATACAGCTGGCAGTTTTTTTCTTTGGTTTTCAAAGACATATGTGAAAATCATTTTCAGTACAATCCTATGCATGCTACATTAATCTTATAAGCCCCCCCCCCCGAGTTCAATAAGCTTACTCCTGTGTAAGTGGGTACAAGATTTCACTCCTCCACTTCTCTAATTAGTATATTGCCCAAGAAAGATGTTGGAAAAGCCTTGACTGTTTTGAAAGGCTAGTGGATTAGTTAGTGTCCTTGCTCTTATTGTGCCTTGTGCAGGTTTCGACAAGCTCCTGCAATGCCCAGAATTCTCCAGCCAGCATGCCAAGAGCTGTAGGACTGCCTAACCATGCATGGGATTGTGCTATTTCTTCCCTTTATTTGTTTGTTTGTTTGTATTTATTTTTCCATTTCTAAGCCAAACAGATCAAATGAGCTCCCTCAGTGCCATACAACAATAAAATAACAGCCAAGCAATTAAAATTATCATTAAAAATAACCAGTTAATAACAATACTAACATAACATAGGCTAGGTCAATTCCAAGAAACAGGTGAGGCAAACAACCAAACACTAAAGTACAATAAAATTTAAACATCAAAAAACCCAATAATAAAATCAATTGTTAAAGTTATTACAGATATTAAAATAGGTGGAGAAGAGCTATGTTATTTATCCTTCCTGCTTGTTCAGCTGCCTGATTTGTGTGATAGCAAAATGGGGCTTATGGAGGCATTGATTACACTACCTATAAACCAAGTTCTGTGGGTGGCATTCAATACATGCGAGGAGATGACATGTACAGTCAAACCTCAACTTCCATGGGATTAACTTTCGCGGATTTAATTATTTGCAAGTTTGTCTTCAACGATTAAATGGGATTTTGTCTGGGGGCGTTTTGGAGCTTTATGACCTAATGTGAAAAATCTCACATGACACATATAGCCTAGAAAATAGATAAAAAATATTTCCAACTTTGTGGGGCAAAACAGTACTTGGCATTAGCCATCTCTATTATGAGAGTTTGGAGGTAGATATTTTTAAAATGGTTTTTAATTAATTTTAGATGTTTGTGTTCAAGAGATGTTTCTATAAAGCCAACATGCCCAGGTATTCAGAAGGCATGAACCTGGTGGTTCAATGTGGACTTTGGCCCACCCAGAGAAACGCCTTCAGTGTAAGAGCTCCATTGCCTGGAGCTCCCTGTCTCTTTCCAGCACCTCCAGAAAACCCTTATTTCAGGAATCCTTCCTTGGCTCACCAGCCACTGTTTTACTGATTTTGTGTTGTTTTTTTAAAGTGATTTTATCTGATCCAACTTTTATTCCTCACTGCTCCAAAAGGTCCATACTGGAATATGGAGCAATACATAAATCTTGTAAATAATTATATAAAGAAAACAAGTACAAAGATGCTTTCTCTGCCTCTAAATAAAACAAGGACATGGGAAAACAGTTCCCCCAACTTTTGGTTTTCCTAGCTTTTTCTGCACAGATAGATCCCTAAAATTGCCAGGAAAGCCACAAGTGGTTGATCTACAAGTGCACAAGCCCCTAAAGGAATGTGTGATGTACCTTGCTCAAGTTTTGGCAATTGCAGTTCCTCTTTGTACTCCCCCAGCATTCACAAAGCCATTGTTGCATCAGTGCCACAAATGACTTCCAGCGTTGCTACTGGCACAGGATTGCATGGCAATAGATGGCTGATTCTCTGAACACAGACATGGCCCTGCAAGGATTACACTATTCTCTTTGCAAGAGATGCCCTGGTTCATTTGCACATTTGAAACTCTCTGTCCAGGACAGAATCCCATGTGTCAGTCCAATTTCTGCATAATGCTGAACTCCTTCAACTCTACAGTAAGTCTGTAAGAGCAAAGTGCTCAGGGGTTAGCACAAGAAACCAGGAAGAAAGTTAATTTGCCTAAAAGCAATACAGTCTTCAAAATGTTTATGTTTCACTTCTGGCAGAATGCAAGGATGGAACAAAATTGTTTAGTTGTGTCAGAGACATGAAAAGTTAAAGAATGCTGGAATGTCCGTAGAACAGCAGCCTGCAGTTTTAGACTGCAATATGGCAGAGAGGTTGCAAGATGATGGAGAGAAGCTGGAAATGTTTCTTCTTTTATAAAACCGGTAAGAATAAGGAAAGAAATGCTATTTGTGAAATCAAAGGAGGGACATGGAGACTTGGGTGAGAAATTACAAACCGACAGGATAATTCCAGCCACTATGTTTAGTTTGTAAAGTTAATGTTCCCATAGCACCAAGCAGGGCATAAAAGCATTAATCGTTAATTGTATGCTTTAAATGACTTGGTGGTTGTAAATCAAAGGGGAGATGCGCTCAGTTTCCATCTGCTCCTTTACAGTGGCCGCAGAACCCAATTAATTTGGCCCTTCCGTGTATCTAGTCTATTCCCATGACATCCTGAAATGACTAGATAGCCAATAAACCAAAGCTGAATTGAATTTTGACTGATAAACTGTAGACTATGCTTATTTTCAGATCATTTCTTATGCTATGATCCTCAATCCCAAAACAATAGTTAAAAATGATTTATTTCTGAAAAGATCTATAGCTCCTTTCAGCCCACAAAAGGGGCCCAAAAGATAGTTCACAATACTAAGCATAACTGTTAATACAATAAAAATAGGGAATTATAAATATCTTCAAAAGACCACCAAAAGAACTTTCACAAAATGGAATAGCAACAGTTTAAAAATGACTAAGCATTTGACGAAATATATTTGCTTAGCTTCCTGACACCATAAAAGACATGGTCAATTAACCTTCCTTTGGGAGAGAGTTCCTTATTATGGGTATTGTCACCAAAAAGGTCCTACCTTGTATCACGGCCAGGTTGTCCCCCTTGGGAGCACAGCAAAAATCAAAATGTCTGATGGCAACCATAACTGATGGGTACATAGATTCGTAAGGAAGCAGGCAGTCCTTCAAGTATCTTGGTCCCAAACCATTTCAGGCTTTATCAGTTAAATTTATTTTTATTACAGTATTTTAACAAACAACATCTCAAACTGGAAGGGGGGCAAACTGGTGAGACTATAAGAAAAGCAACTGGCCTGAGAACCAAAATCCAACAAAGAGGTAGGGTCTAAGGTTCAAAACACAAAAAGATTCTTTAGAACCTGGTTCAAATAATGGAATTGGAGGACAGAATTTCACTTGACCAGTGAAGCCCTCTTTCATTAGCAGGTGCAGCCTCCCAAATCAATAATTGATCTTAAACTTTATTATCTTAAGAGATAAAATAAAAATCAGGAGAGGACGAATCCTGGTGCATGCCAAGAGCAATGTCCATTCTTTTGGTTCCTAGTGCCTACAATGTTTATCCTATTTGTCCTGCACAAGGACTTAAGCCTGTGGATATGCTGACTTAGATAATGTTCTGGCCATCCTTTTCTGTCAGGAATCATTGCTGTAGCATGCAGGAGAACATTTAGGGTATTCTAAGAAGGGTCATAAATAGGATAAGCCTGAGAAAGCCTTGCATCTATTGCAAGGAAGGTATTTTCTTCTGCTCTGTAATATAGTTAGCTATAAATATTAAATGGTCTCCCTAGAGAAACAAGCAGAGAAATGTCATCATGAGTCTGCCGATTATGATCATGAAAGCACTTAAAGCAATATCTATTTTTACATTTCGCTACTAATAGGGAAGTGCAGCTCCTAACTGAGACTGACATGAAATCCACCATTTCCGTGTGCACAGCACGATTTTTTAAAAGTAGGCTAATTCCCAAGACAATCTGGTGAATTTATGTTTGCACTTTTGGTGGCACTACATTGAAACAGTTCATTAAGATGAATACTGTTTTCTTGTGCCTCTGTCACTAAGAGATGCCACACATTATCTTAAGGAAAAACTTGTAATCATAATGATTTAGATGAAGGAACTATCCATCAAACTCTGATTTGTTCTTGGTTGTCCTTGGGCTATGTATGCCTCTTGCACTTTCAGGTCAAACTAGCAACAACTCATGGACTTGGACATCAGTGGAAGACAGTTCATGCACTGGCTAGGAGCCTAACCAGCAACTAGTTTTATGGAAAAGCTGTTTTTGAAACAGAAAGCAAGGTGAAAGGCCAAATTGCAAATTCATCATCCAAAGTGAAGTCCAGTAGCACAGCCTCTGCATATCCTTTTTAACTGGAGGTTTACAATTGGGAGAAAGGAAACATATACTTAATTTGGTCCTCAGGTCTCCAATTGCTGATCCTCACCCTAGGAGGTTGGGTTCAATAAGGGGAAGCTCAGATGCCAATCTACTCAGCACTAGGAAACCATGTGGAAGCCCACTCTGATACTCCTGAAGAAATCCACACAAAAAGGTGTTTTTCCTTTCTTTTTTAAAATTCACCTATTACTAAAACAGGCAACAGAACTTCCTTCTGATTGGAAGCCAGGTTGGTGCCACCTCCGTTCTCCTTCCACCAGCAAGCAAACATATGTTTGTTCAGGCAGGCTTCTGGCAAATCAGTTGGTCTGCTCTAGAAAGGTGTTTTAATTGGCTGCTTATATCTTTGTTGTGTTTTTCATGTATTTGTCTTACATTTAAATTAAGATATTCATTTGACTTCAGTTTTATTGTTAACTACCTGCAGTATTCATAAAAACATAGAAACAGAGCGAGTCAGAAGGGATCTCCTGGGCTATCTAGTCTGACCCCTGGCTCTACCCAGCTCCACTCACGACATGCCAGAAAGGCAAGATATAAAACAAGCAAACAGGTAAGTATTTTTCTTATTATTTATTTAAAACCTTTCTTGGCCAATTGTCAGGGCAGGAAATGTATAATGATAAAATTAATATAATAATATTAGTATTAAATTATGAATACTAATAATACTAGAATAGTATTAAAATGACAAACATTAAATTAACAACAACAGAAATCAGCATGAGACAAAACCTGTAACACACAAATGCAGTTACAACCTACCGTGTAGCAGGGAAAGCCTAATATAAACAAGAACCTTCCTGAAAGCCTAGTGATGAAGCCCGACAAACCCCCAATGGCAGCCGATTCCAGAGGTGTCAGGAGACTGCAGAAAAGGCCTCTCTTGCGTACTTGCCCTCCTTACCGCCCTTAATGGTGAGCAAATAAGAAAGGCCTCTTTTGCAGCTCTGAGCAGGCAGGCAAGCTTATAAAGGTAAAGACAGCCTTTGGGTAATTTGGTCCCAAACCATTCAAGACTTTAATGTCAAATCCAGCTCTTCCTCCCGCAGCTGCTCATGATTTGGCAATCTACCTGCTTGACCCCCTGCAATGCTTTGGTCCACTTCCCAATGTAATGGGATCTCACTGTCCTAGGGATCTCATTTCCCAAGGAATCATTGCAAGCAAAAATGTCACACTTGGAAGTAGAGAAGTAGACGACGATGCTAGTGCCTCCTTATTAGCCTCATGATTAGGCTACTTATTCCTAGAGGGGAAAAGAGAGCATTATCAGTGAGGGAACGTATGCCTTTTTCAGTAAACAGGAGTACTGGTGATATATAAGAAGTATATATGCCTGGAAAGAGGAGAAAACGAGGGAAGCCTTTGGAACTCGAGGAAATGGATATAGGGTATTACAATGTACCCAACTGGAGTGATTAAATTGGCTTACAAGAACCCCATTCACAAGATCAAAACAGCTGAACAAGTTTTGCATATTCAACACCCAGGCACAGCTTGTGCGCCTAACCCATCTATAACCCATGGGCTGCACAACATGACAGGTTGTCAGGCACTGAATATTCAAAATGGCTGCCTGCACGAATCACCATGTTGATCTGTTTGTGTGAAAAGGCCCAATTCCTAAATAGAGGGATCACATGATTTTCCTGTGGTGTGTTACCAGCCAGTTGGCTTATGGCATGAAGAGCTCCAAACTTTTTGTCTTAGGTAGAGGCTTGGACAATAGAGTCATGAGGTATTTCCAGATGGGGCTTTAGTTACGTAATGACTTTGTCTCATCCATGGAATTTTTTGGGGGTGGTGGTATTCACATGACACACACTTCCATTTCTAATCGTCTGCTTCTTCCACCTTTTAACTTACCACAGAAAATCAACTGTGCAGGGGAAAAACAGAATAGCTGCCCAATGTCTTTCGACTGGTAGTGCTCAGAGCCAGCTTTCTGATACCACCCTGGAACTTGTCCTCAGAAGCAACGAGCAAAAGCCGGAGGGCATGAGCAGGGCTTAGGATTAGACTTCTTCATGGCTCCCTTCCTCATTTTCCTCACCATGCATAAACATCAATATCCAGCCTAGGCATCCTAAGGCTCTCTGCATGCAGGGCTCCCAAAGCTTTTGGGCCCCATACGCACATTTGAGAAACTGCTGTGTGCACCACATGAAAATGCCTAATAAGTGGATTGCCACTTCGGCAGCAACCTGTCATGCCTGTAGATAGGGTGTAATTTATTCAGCGAAAACTTTTGTGTTATGTCTATTGGACACCACAATGACTCTTTGATGAAAGACATCTACTGGCCTGCCTTTCAGATGAATCATCTCTATACTTTTTGACACTCACACACATATTAATATCGCACCTCTGTTCATATTGCAAGGAATTGCAGGTGGTTTACATGGTTCTCCTCATCTCCTGAGAAGGAAGGAGTCCCTGAAGAGCCTAGTGCTGGGAACAATTGATGGCAAAAGAGGAAGGGGACGGCAGAGAATGAGGTGGCTAGATGGAGTCACTGAAGCAGTAGGTGTGAGCTTGAGTGGACTCCGGGGGATGGTGGAAGGCCTGGAGGAGTGTTGTCCATGGGGTCGTGATGGGTCGGACACGACTTCACGACTAACAACCTCATCTCCATTTCACCCTCATAACAATCCTGTGGCGTAGGTTGTTGTTACATGTCATTAAGTCGTCTCTGACCTACAGCAATCCTATGGATGAAAACCCTCCAAAGTGTGCTGTCCCTGACAGCCCGACTCTGCTCTTGTAAACTCAAGGCTGTGGCTTCCTTTATGGAGCCAATTTATCTCATGCAAAGAAGCATGTTGTTTTTGTTAAGCGCCATCAAGTCGCCTCCGACTTATGGTGACCCTGCGGATCAAAGACTTCCAAAATGCCCTGTCCAGTCCTTCAAAGAGGCATATTGCCTCTTGATACTGGAGGTAGCACACAGCCTTCCTACTGGTAACCACGGATAACTTTCTCCTCCACAGTTTTAAAGCCAGCCGTGGTAGCCATTTGGTGGTAGTGAATTCTATAGCTTAACTCTTGAATCCCCCACCATTCACTTTCATCGGATGGCCATTTTTATGAAAGGGATAAACATTTTCTCACAACTTCCTTCACAATTGTCATGCACAGTTTTTCACATCACTATCATGTCCCTCTTCCCTTACTTTCTTTCCAAGCTAAAAAGCCCCAAACCTTTCCTTATTGGAGAACTGCTCAGCCCTTTGATCATGTTCATATACATACATATATATAGAGAGTGCACACACTCGCAGCAGGCCATGCAAAGAATTTGCTCTATAGTCATATCGTAAATTTATATTGGCAATGTTTTAAAAATTCTTTTCCTAATTATCCCCAACATGGACTTTGCCTTTTTCATAGCAGCCAGTTATTAGTTCAGTTTTGTAATCTGCCACCTGAACAAAAAATAAGACCCCTTCTCTCTTCAGTCATTTGCAGTTCAGCCCCCGTCCATGTAAATGAGAAATTCTGAATTTTTTGCCCCAATGTCCATTACACTGGATCACAATGTGTCATATCTGGCATTTCTGTGCCAGGTTTGGAGAAATCCTCTTGGATTTTGGTTTTATATCTTTTTATTTGAACCACCCTACTATTAAGGCACAATCTTATGCACATTTAGACAAATGCCTACAACTCCCAGCATACCCTAGCCAATGTGCTGGGAGCTTACTGGGAGTTGGACGCCCTTTTTCTGGCTAAGCTTGCATTGGATTGTGCTTTAAATAATTCTGTGCCATCAGCAAATAGAGCCACCTCACTGCTCACCCCAGCTCCACATTTATGAACATGTTAAAAAGCCCACTATCACACCCCCAATATTTATTTCTAATATAATAAGAAAGAGGAAAATACTGTGAGTGAATGCAGTACTGCCTATAAATGGCAATAATGCAAAATTAAATCAAAAGAAAAAGAAAGAAGATCATACCACAAATTAAACACTACCAAACAAATGAATATATCAGCAGGAAGATGTAACTGGATTCTCAGATGCATATAGCGCTGGAATGTGCAGGTTTCTTCTTCAGAGCACTAACTGACCAATATGCAAGATCACACAAATGTGAATATCCTTCTCTTGCTCACATGTGCTACGACTTGGGAGAGGACAAAAAGCAACTGGGATCAGTGATATCCAAGGCAGCAGGGAAGAGGATAAGGCAGGATTGTATTTAGGGATTTAAATATATTTTGCAGGTGGTCTATGATAAGGAAAGAATCACAGGTGATTGTGATGACAGAAGGAACATTCCAGCCCCTTGCAATTCCTTCTTTCCTTCTCACCCATCTCCTTTTCTTTTACTATTGTTAACAATAATTTACATCAAGAAATTAAAGCTCTTAAACTGCAGGTTAAAAAACAGCCATTTCCAGCTCAGCACTTTGTCCAATATGAATAATTTTCTTGGTGTTTCACATTAGGAGTGGCTGCAAAACAAAAGAGAATAATTAAGCTTTGTCTGTCGGGGGTATAAATAGGGAAACCAAACGTCACAGTGCTAGTTTCTTGGGCTAGGAGGCCTTTCCTATCTCTTTGTTGAAAGGTGGTGAATGGTTTTGCCTGCTTAGGGGGAGAGTGAATGCTGTCTCTGCATGGCAGTTCACTGAACAGTCCCTATTTTATTGTGAAGGGAAGGTCGCAGCGCCTTTGTATTAAGAGGAAAGCACAGTTGCTGCAGTGTATTTTCAGGATGGAAAGATACTCCTGGAGAGTGAAAAAGAGGCTGCATGGAGTGCAGCCACAACAGGAGGGAGTTTCAGAAGGGTCTGTTGCAGGAAAAGCTGCACAGCCTTGTTACGCTTTAAGGACTCACAGGCATTTCTTGCGGCATAAGCTTGCATACACACTGCCAACTTCATCAGATGCACCAAGTGTTAACCTCACTTTCTCAGGAGGTGGTGGAGGGGACAGGAGATGTTTTACCAGAGGGAACTGAGATGCAAAAAAGTATAGACAGTGATGGCTACCTCAACTGCTGCCATTCACAGAGGTTGCTCTGTGACAATACAGGCATCATTACAATGCTGAACCAGTTAACACCTTTGTCTTTAATCAAACCATAGAAAATAGCGTTGAATTGTTCTCCAGCAATTTCATGTTAATATCTGGCTTTGAAAGTACTACATTAAAGAATGACAATTCTCAGAACATCCTGTGAGTTTGAAATGTCCCGTCCCCTCCCACCTGCTGGTTCTCAAATAGGTCCATTCCTGATGCCAGATTTGTGTCAATGTACTATTTTGGATAGAGACTGGTCCTTTTGCCCAAGGCAGCATGCTCCAGAGCATTGCCAAATGGGGCCAATGAATGGTGCTTTGTCAGGAAAACACACTTCTAAAACAGATGCCTATCAGAGGCACGACTCTGGCGTTTTTGCACAGAACTCAGAATGGGGTGTGGACACATGATCACCCAGCACTCTGATGTGGTGAATAGCTCATTGGTTCAAGTAAGGAATTAGGTGAGGGATTTTTCTTATTGTTGGCTGTGAGTCCTTATGTATGCTGTCCATGTGTCTGTCTACAGTCATGTATATTTAATGGTTTTTAATCTGTGCAGACTGCCCAGAGTGCTTCAGCTATTGGGCAGTATAGAAATGTAATGAATGAATGCATGTACAATGCAGTGAAGAATGGGAGGGTAAGAAGACAATGTGCCATATGTGAGGATAAGGAAAAATAGATCCAGAGTGCTAAGTTGTGCACACGAGGGGAATGGGCTGTTCACATTGTCCATGCACAGAGAAGTTGATGGATATGTTTTGCAGATTCACTATATACTGTATCTGTGTAGTACATGCGGTTCATGGAATGAAAAGATGATGGATGAGCACGAACTGGAAGATTCATGGCTAGTTTAGGGGATGTACTAAGTATTCGCCTGTGCCATGGTCGCTATGCAGTGCCCTCCACCACTGATGCACAACGCCAACTCTTAATCAATTGTGCCTTTCCCTTTTTGTTATAATTGTTGTGTACCACCACAGCAGAAGGGACACTAGGGCAGAAAGCACAATTCAAGAACAGCAGCAGCTGACTTACTAGCACCGGTGTCCTGGAGGGCAGGCAGACAATGACCACAAGTGACAGGTGTGCAGTCCAACACAATGTGAAATGGAAGAGGTGAGATCGCACAATAAAGCAGCAATGCAGCTTTAAGTGATTTTGTGTGCCAAGTCACTAACTTTGCATGCAGGTAGCACGTGTGTGTGTGTGTGTCTGTGTGTGTGCAAAAGGCGTGCTCATGTGTACACTCACACGCACCCACAGAGGTTGTGACCTGAGGTGGGAAACCGTTCTGTTGACGCCGCAAGGAGGCTTCAGGAAGGGTTGCAAGGCGAGTCGAGCGGGGAGGAGAGACTGCAGGGATGGCTCCGATTTAAAGCCGAAAGAGAGTTCGGTGTGAATGCGAAGTCCTCGGGCCACCGTGCGCTGGAGTAAAGAGGACGGAGCACATGACGACCGGTATCGTGCAGTACTCCACCGCTACGCGTGGGCGGGGAAGGAGGCGCATTTGGCGGCGGCGAGGAAAAGAAGGCAAACTACAGCCGGCGGCGCCGGCGCCAGTTCCTTCCCCCCGGACCCTTACCTCTCTCCACCAGGCTGTCGAGGTCCCCGTCGACCCCCAGGAAGTAGCATTTCCTCCAGAGGCCGGCGTAGCTGGCGAAGAGCGGCCGGCCGCAGCGGGACTGCAGCAGCCCCAGCCCCAGCAGGGCACGCCAGTTGTCCAGCAGGAGCAGGTCCCCGGCGGGCAGCGCCGCCGCCTCCGCCGCGCCGCCGCGAGGGAGCCGCCGCTTCGCGTCTCGCAAGGGCAAGTGCGGCAGCGGCAGCAGGCGACGGCGCGGCTCCGGCGAGTGGGCGCTGCCGGCGCGGTCGTCGCAGCGCTGCCGGTGGCGCCGCGGGTCCGTCTCGTACCAGTGGTCGGTGAAGATGGCCGTGACCAGCAGCGCCAAGGCGCAGAGGCTGAGGCACAGGCTGAGCGCGCCCACCAGCGCCCGCCCGCCGCCCATGGCTCGCCCGGGGCGCCCTTCGCCCGGCACGCGGCGGCGGCGGCGCCGTCAACGGACGCCCTTCCCGCCGTCAGGGCCGCCGCTCACGGCGGCGAGGCGAGAGGCGAGGCGGCCGGGAGGGAGCATGGCCGGCGCCCGCGCGCTCCCTCGCCGCGCCGCGCGGAGCCACGGACTGGGCAGGCACTGACGGCGGCCCCGGCGCCCGTCCCTCCGTCCCT
>NW_025335568.1:60967746-61118295 GCF_004798865.1 Varanus komodoensis
CCCTCGCCGCGCCGCGCGGAGCCAACTGGGCAGGCGGCGGCGGCGGCGGCGGCGCCCGTCCCTCCGTCCCGCGCGCCGTGTCCACTCCCCGCGGGCGGGCCGCGGCGCACAAAGGATGGCGCGGGCGCTTGCAGCGGCGCGCGGCCGGCGCCAGGGGGAGCAGGGCGGCCGCCCCGGCTCGCTCTCCGGACGGCTCCGCGGCGCAAACGAGCGCGCGAAACGCGGGGAGGGCGCCGCCGCCGGCGCGCTGGGAGGAAGCTGGGCGAGCTGATTCCGGGCGCCACGTTAGTCGGAGGCCAGCCGGATTGCTTTCACCTGGGCGGTGCTCTCGCGTGGGAGGGGCAGCGGCGCGCTGCTCTCTTGGACGGGGCCGGGCAGTGCGACATGGTCAGGAGCTCTGTGGAGGCACCTTGTGAAAAAGAAGGGCTGACGATGCATGTGCAGAGTTCCATTAAAGGCACAATCCTACTCATGGTTAGACACAAAAAGACTGAGGCGGACTGGGGACTGCAAACCTTTTTTCTGTCTAACCACCCAAATGATTGTGCCTTATTCATTATTTAAATGTATAAATCGCACTTCATCGTCAGGAGCCTACAGTGGTGTATGCAACAATATTGAAATGCAATATTTAAACTCACAATTACAAACATTAATTAAAAGGCAAATTAAAGAACAAGAGTAGCACCACAACCCATCAAATCAAAATTTTAAAAATTAAAAATGCAAGACTTGCCAATTCTGCCCTTAATCTTTGTTTAGTCATTACCCACTGTCTGGCTGGCTCTTTTTCCACCGCTGCTAAGAAGTCGTTCTCCCTATTCTCAGTTTTTATTTCTGTTCCATACTGATGTCTGGCATTTCTTTCCAGTAACGCCCACCACCTGCCACCATCTTTGCTGTTGCTTTTCCTGTTATGAAGGCCCAACTGTCAGTCTCCATTCCTCTTGTTTCTTGGCTATGACAAGCCATTCCCAGAGTTTACTATTTCTGAATCTAAATGCTGGCATTACTAGCAGACAGACGTTTTTTAATCCTTCCCAGTCCCCAAATGGGCATTTGGGCAAGACTCTGGGACTGCAGCCTCCTCTCAAGCCTCAAATTAATTGCATTCCCCCAGAGGAAATTACTTCATCAGATTATTGTGGTTACTTGCACTGAAAGGTCAATATATACCAGTATAAAATATACCGCACACACAAGCACAAATGCAGAGCTGGCACAAAGTCCACTGAGTCCCTTTCATGGTTTCCATGACCCCCCCCCCCCCACAGAAGGGGGGCAAAAGCTTCTCTTAGTTCCCAAAACAACCGCTGTGCCAAGGGGGTTGGGGATCTGAGAATGTGTGCCCAGCTTCTCTTCCACTCCATCCTCACCAGAGGGCTGGGAGAATTTGGCAACCTTCAGCCTTCCCTTATGACTCCAGGAAGCCAAATGTAGGATACTTGGCACAGAGCATGGTCCCTTGGTTAGTTGTTGCTCACCTGGGCAGGATGTGTTATAGTCCTATCTGTCAGATGCCGAAGC
Organism: Varanus komodoensis; assembly: GCF_004798865.1. Lineage (NCBI taxonomy): Eukaryota > Metazoa > Chordata > Lepidosauria > Squamata > Varanidae > Varanus > Varanus komodoensis. Next base: position 60,969,274 of record NW_025335568.1, read on the forward strand.
CATTCAATGGATGTAGCAGGTTTCCATACAAAACGCAGCGGGCACCCAGCCATGCTCACATAGCACCCATGTTAAAAGAACGACTTGGACTGGCTATTAGTTACTGAGTCATGTTCACGAATGTGATGTTTTCATACAAAGCCCTTAAGAACCTTGGGTCTGAGATAGTGATCAGATTGCTTTCCCTTATATATGCCCAGCTGACATTTAGGATTGTCAGAGGAGGCCATGCTGGTCATTCTGTGATTAAGAGATGGTTGTCCTGTACTACCTCGACCACAGGCCTTGCCAATAGCAGTCCCCACCCTTTGGGAAACTGTCCCCGTTACAGTTTGGCAGGCAAAAAATGTGACATGTTTCAAAAACTCCTGGTAACACCCTTTGTCACCCAGGTTTTCCCTGGCTTGTCAGTACATCAGTCATGCTGCTCTATTTGACTGTTCTCTGCATTGTTCTGTATTGTTATAGTGACTTGAATGGTTTTAATGCTGCATTTTAAATACAATTTTAAGATTTATATGTGGCCTGCTTAGGGAGATTTATTTATATTTTGCTGAATGTAAGTGTCCCAGATAATAGACGCTCCTTGACCTGAACAAACTGGTCCATTAAAACTGATATCAGTGGCCCTCTTCTGCCCACCAGACATTATAGCAAGTGCTCCTCCTGAGCCTCGCCAGGCCGTTGCCTCAGTCACTCTGTTAGCCATCACAGCCCAAGAGGAACCAAGATGCAGAGCGGACAGTCCTCAGCTCAATGCCCGTGAAGCCAGCTTTCCCCAATATGGTACCCTGCAAATATGGTGGACTGCAACGCTCATCATTCCCAACCAGCATGGCCAATGGAAATTGCAGTCTGATGCATCTGGACAGCCCCAGGTTGGGGAGGGCTCCCTGAAGCCCTTACAGTGTGTGGAGTCCAGCTTTTTAAAATGCGAATTTTGTCAGCTTGCTAATGTCAGACTTAATAATTAGTATACCTCTCCACCTCTAAAGCAATTCAGGTCTTATCATTCGTATCTTTAAGTAACTTAATTTTCTCTGTTTTCTGAGGCAAGGTTGTTCTCCTTTGTTGTTTGCTGCTTTGCAATCAAGCCTCCACCCTTGGCTGGTAGGTGTAACCAGGACACTCAAGCAATAAAAGAAAGCAGCAGGTCACACAGACTGAGTCTTTTTGCAGATTATGTGTCTTTGAACACCAAGAATTTTTTAAAGGTCTTTCCTGGACTCAAGGAATGAAGAAACAATGTATGCCAAAGCCTCTGGCTATAAACGTAACTGTAAAAAGTTGAAATGCTAAAGGTGTCCGTGATGGCAGAGGATGTTTTGTTTAAAAAAAACAAAAGCTTCCAGCTATGCACCCATTCCAAAGGGTGCATTCGAAACACGGTGCTGGAAGAGAACTTTGTGAATACTCTGGAGTGACAAAGAGGCAAACAAGCAGGTCCTGGATCAAATCAAGCCAGAGCTTTCCATAGAAGCAAAAAGGACAAAACTGAGGCTGTCCTACTTTGGACACATCATGAGAAAGCAACACTGCAGAGGATAATAATGGCAGGGAAAGCTGAAGGCAAAAGACAAAATGCGGTCGATTGAATCCATAAAGGAACCTGCAGCCTTCAATTTGGAGCAGTTAGGCAGGGATGCCACGCATAGGACATTCTGGAGGGTTTTCATTCATTGGGTCACGGTAAGTCGAAGACAACTTGTTCAGGATTCCCCAGCCGGGATATAAAGGACTTTTTCCTGTCTAACCGCACATACACAGGATTATGTTCCGAGAGAACCATCCAATGTGACTGCATATAACCTCTGAATTCTGAGGATGATAGGCTTCCAGTGGGACATGGGGAGGAGCACGGAGGTAAAAATTGTCTCAGTGTGCCCCACCTCACACACACCAAAACAGTCATACAGCTGATGTTGGCCATCTAAGTGTCTTCCTCCTCCTCACGAGAAGAGGCTAAGACAGTACCAGGATTCCTTGGAGGATGGCAGTGCCTCATTGCTCCCTTTTCCGCCCCTCAAAACACCTACCACCTGCTCCATCTCCAAAGATGGTCTTCTGGCTTTGAAGCCTAGCTGGCATGGAAGGAACTGCACTGGCTGCAGAGCAGGACCAGCATCATTGCCTTAGCTCAGAAATCCCTTCTGAGATTGGAGCTAGGACCCTGACCTATCCTATGATCCCCCAGACAAGCTGGGAGGCCGTGGGATTGAGTCCTAAGATATGTTGATGTTTTGTATGGAAAACCTTTATATGATTTCAGTTGGACACTCCCAAAGAATCATAAAATGTAATAAGTTATCTCCATTGTAAAATCTTTTAAATGCTGCCACTTCTAAGTTTTTCAAACCTCTCCCTTCTCATTCTGTGATTCTACAGCTTTAGAATGAACGGGAGAGGAACAAATGCAAGCTCAGAATCTCAACAAAAATTGCAAGTAGCTGTATTGATCTATGGGGGGACTCTAAAAGCTATTGGAGATAGTAATAACATTATTATAACCAGCTAAAATAAAGAACAAGCTTTATAGTTCTGTAGCACAATATAAGTTCTTGCTGTCCTAAGCAATGAGTAAAGAACAATTTTTAAAATCTCCCAGTAATATATTAAGCAGGATAAAGTGCATTCAGGAATATAGATAGCCAGAGCCAAATGATCTCATCTATTTGTAAAGTGGCATAGAAGCTTATGAGAGATTAAAATATCCAGTGTTCTAAAGTTCAAAAATCATGTAACTGTTCTTGGCAAAGTTAATGCAACCAGGTAGTGGCGGTGGCAGCACTAAGTTGTCTGATTAACTAAATGCCTAGAAGTATGTTCAGTGGCGTTTACTCCCATGTAAGAGTACATAGACTGAAGCCTTCAAAATGGAAGATTCTGAATTCACTAAAGGTAAAAATAAAAATGCTATAATAATAAAGCCTGCAAAATCCAAACAAATTTATGGCAGCCAGCATAATACTAATAATAATTTTTTAAAATCTGGTACCAGAGTGAGTACCACTCTGGGTGAAACCCCAGACAGATCTGGTGATAAAGCAGAAATTGGAGCCCAGTAAATTTTGCCTGAATCACAACCTAGTATAGAAAGTGTTTATGTTACATCTTATGGCAGTGTTGTGTAGAGCAAACAATCCTGAACCCTTACCTTAACCCATAGGAAAAAAAATCATATTCAAATGTGCATGTGCAAATATATGTGCTTAATTAGACATAATAACCATCATTGAAACATTATAGAATGCAAGCTAATTTAACTGCTCCTTGCTTTCAAGACAGAGCTGAGTAATGTCCCAAACTGCACTGGCTTAAAACTTAGGCTTCTCACAGATGGGGAGCATAGTGTGCTTAAAACCACCAAAAAGCTTTATGGCATATTCAACATTTAGCAATGGATTGGGTACAGGGCAAGACACACTAGCAAGGGAGAGTGTGGAAATCTGTTGTAAAATACCATGTTGTGGTGGTGATATGCTGTCAAGTCATCTCTGACTTAAGGCACCCCTATGAATTAAAGGGGACTGCAGGTGGCGCAGTGGTTCAAACCGCTGTGCTGCTGGGCTGGTTGATCGAAAGGTCGCAGGTTCGAATCTGCACAATGGGGTGAGTTCCTGTTCCTCTGTCCCAGTTCCTGCCAACCTTGCAGTTCGAAAGCATGCAAATACAAGTAGATAAAAAGGTACCACTTCTGTGGGCAGGTAACAGCGTTCTGTGTTTAGTCATGCTGGCCACATGACCACTGAGACTGTCTGTGGACAAATGCTGGCTCCCTCGGCTAGGAAATGGAGATGAGCACCGCCCCGTAGAGTCAGGCATGACTGGACTTAATATCAAGGGGAAACCTCTACCTTTTATATGAATGAAAACCCTCCTAAATATCCTATCCATGAGAGCTCTGCTCAGCTCTTGTAAATTCAAGGCTGAGGCTTCCTTTATGGAATCAATCATTCATCTCATTCTCTTCTCCTTCCTTTGACTTTCCCTAGCATGATTGCCTTCTTGTTAGGGTGCCCAAAGTATAACAGTAAAGTATTTGTCATTTGTACTTCTAGGGATTGTTCTGCTTTGATTCGATCTAGGACTCACTTCTTCATCTTCCTTTTAGTCCTGATTATTTGCAAAGCTCTCCTTCAGTTTAATTCTTCTGTAGTCATGATTTGTTGTTTTCTTAAGCTTAAGTCCTCCTTTGCACTTTATTCACTTTTATCAGGAATTGTTTCAATTAATTGCTGCTTTCCACCAGTAATATGGTATCATCTGCATATCTTACATTACTGATGTGTGTTCCACCAATTTTCACTTCTTCCTCTGATCCTGATCCAGCTTTCCTTATATGTTCTGTGTACAGATGAAATAGGTTGGAAGATAAAGTACACCTTGTCTGATGCCTTTGCCTATAGGAAATCATGCTGTTTCTTGATATTCTGTCCTAACAGTAGCTTCTTGTCAACAATATATAGATTACACATTGAAACATCCAAGAACTTTCCATTCTTTGACTCTATAAATTCCCAATACTACCTTTTCCAGTTGTAATTCACATATTCAAAATTCACCTAATATCATGTTTAGTTTATTCAAGGTTATTAGCCTATCCTATTTAAAAATTCCTCTAACTAATAAGCCAAAATCCCACCCTCAATGTGCAGTAAAGGTAAAAGAGTCCAGATTATTTCTGTTGCATCTGATTCCCAGTTTGGCTGGTTTTTGCCCACGTGTACTTCACTTCTTGCTGCCTCACACCTCACCCTGGATTCTTTCCACTTGAAGTTTTTTTCCTGAAATCAAATGCTCTTTCTTTCCTGCCCACATATCCCTTTTTATGAACAGGGTTTTCCTTGGGAGACAAGGTCCTTTAAACACACACCTGCTTCAAAAGGTACATAAATTAGCATCTGCAAATTGTTGCTCAAATTAGCATCTGCTTTTTGTTCTGTTCTGAACCCAGGATTGTTTTGGTACCTACACAGCTCATGCATAAATATCTCTCTTTATAATTGTAAGTCAACTTAAATATTTACAGGGAGGAATATCAAGATATCAATTTGTTAAATGAAATATATTCAAATATTTACAATAATACATAATTGATTTAAGTTGCAATCCAATGTAAATCTTTATTAATGATTTAGATGCAGAAATAAAAGGAAACATAATCAAATTGGAAGATGATACAAAACTGGATGGAATAGTGAACACCCTAGAAGACAATGAAAATCCAGGGCAATCTTGATAAATTTGAAGTCTGGGCTGAAAACAACAGGATGAGATCCAATAGGGACAAGTACCATGTCTTCCATCTATGAAAAAGAAACTAAATGCATCCATACAAGATGGGGAATCCATGGCTCAACAGAATTGATCTTGGAATTACTGTGGACAACAGGCTGAGTTGTTGTGAGACAACAATGTGATGCAGCTACAAAAAGGGCAAATACTATTTTGGGATGCAGTAAAAGAAGTACTACTCCCAAATCATGCAAAGTAGTAGTTCCCCTATACTCCTCACTAATCAGACCTCATCTGGAATACTGTACCCAGTTCTGGACCAAGAGTTAAGAGTTAAGAAAGATGCAGAAAAAAATAGAGAAGTTCCAGAGGAGGGCAAGAAAAGTGATGCAGGGTTTGGAAACACTGCCCTGTGGGGAGAGACTGAGAGAACTGGGCAAGTTCAGCCTTGACAAGACTGAGGGGGGACATGATACCCCTCTATAAGTACCTCAAAGGCTGTCACAAAGAGCAAGGTCAAGATCTCTTCTCGCTGATACCATATTTGCAAGTTGCAACAACGCAGATTCAGGCTGGACATCAGGAAAAGTTTCCTAATTGTCAGAGCGATTTCACGACAGTGAAATCAGATGCCTAGAGAGGTGCTGGGCTCTCCAACACTAGAGACTTTCCAAAAGAAACTGGACAGCCATCTGATTGGGTTGTTGTAAATTGGTGGCCTGCAACAACAAGGGTTTGGACCCGAAGAACTTCTTGACCCTTCCAACCGTACTATTCTACGATGTATTTGGACAGAAAAAAGTCCTACAAACTCCTTACAGTTCTCCATCCATCATGCTGGGAGTTGAAGGACTTTGTTTTCGTTGCCTAAACATGCATAGGATTGAGCTCTCTGACCCTGCTCTCGATATGCAGCACCTTCCAATCTAAAAACTTGCAGCAACCGCGCATGCAAGCTTCCTCGACCGCTGAAGCCCGGATCGGTTCGCGCGCCTAGGATCCCAGGCGCTCCGCTGCCAACCGCGGCCACGCCTCCGTGCCGCGCTCAGGCTCGCTCTCTGGCGCCCCGCCCCTTTCCAGCAAAGCGCTGCCGCACGTGAGGCCGACGGGGCGGCCTCAAGCTGGCGCCCAAGCCCCGCCTTCAGCTCCTACCCCGCCTACCCTGCTCTGTCCTAGATGCTTCTTACCGAGCCGCCGGGCGGCTGCAGGTTCTGCGCGCTTGCGCAGAGGTCGCTGCGGGCGCCATGTTGGTTGAGCAGGCAGGGGGGAGGTGGTGTTGGTGGTGAACGCTGCGAGTCGGTTTTCTCCCTCCTCCCCTCTTCCCCTCACCCACCTGCTCACCCTCCTTCCTTCCTTCCCTCCCTTCCCCCCACACCTCGTCCTCCCGGTGGCTGAGGCGGAGCGGGGCAGGGGGGCCACTCCCTGCTCCGGGTGGCGGCGCACCATGAGCGCTGGCGGGGGGCGGGTGTGCGACCTTTCCCGCAGGAACCCCCAGGAGGACTTCGAGCTCATCCAGCGCATCGGCAGCGGCACCTACGGCGACGTCTACAAGGTAGGCGAGGCGAGGCGAGGCGAGGGGGCGGCAGTCCTCGAGCAGCCTGCGGAGCTCAGCCCGTCTCGTCCCCAAGAACCCAACACCCGCCTCTCGGCATCACAGGATCTTCACCCCGCATCTCTTCACTCTTTGGGGGGCTGTTCCAGCAGGACTCCCCACCCCTTGTCCCTCTGGCCTCCCCCATTCCGCCTTCCAGCAGCCTCCCACCCCCAATTTATATCCGTAGCCTATTCTCTTCCTCACACCCCGCTGGTTTGCAGGTTTGACCCACATCTTTGTCTTTCCTAAACCATACCCTATCCCTCCTCTGTGTGTGCAATTCGGGATGTCACTCTCTAGACTTGTTCACTTTTTAATTTTTGTTTTTGCTGGGGGGGGGGACTGTCTGCCACTTCGAAGCTCTTCCCAATGAACTGTCATTTTCACACTAGCAGTAGCTTTCGTCTTGGCATAAACCCAAATGATCTCTGAGACAGCAAACGGGAAAGTGTTTTTTCGGCCACCAGTTCTGCACTTTAAGTAAACCATACAGGCAGTCTCTCCAGGCAAGAAATTGTGTGTGGGGTGGGGGGTTGGCTTGCAGTGCTGACAGCAATAAGGGTTAAGGCGCATGCTGTCATTGTGGGCCTTGGTTTTCAGTTTGCATGTCACACTAAGCCAAGGCAACCTACCTGCCCTATTCTGCCTTTGTTATTTAAGGAGTTGTGAATGTTGGACTGTTGTCAATAAGGTCTCCTTTCTTTCCCCAACCTGTCATCTTCCTACAGGGCACGTTTTGTCTAGATAGAATCTCCCCAGCCAGCCTTGTCAGTATAAACCTGCCTCTGAGTGACCCACCCTGGTAAACTGTTGAGGTCTCCTTAGCCAAAAGGTTCCTTCTGGGGCCTGTGGTCATGTTGATTCCCACCTTCAGCCTTCTTCCTCACCTCTCAGTTCAGGCCCACAATCCTCGCTTTCTCTTATTTCAGTTTTCCTGAAGCTAACAGCATTCTTTGTTCCTTTAGGGCCTTTGAGCCTAAAGGATTTTGTTTCCTGATAGGAGCTGTCAGTTTGTTATCCAAAGCAGAGATTTCTGAGATCTCTTTCTTAGGAATTAAGTTTGGGTTCCTGTTTCTTGCATTTGGGAGGTCACAGACGCTTGATGGTGGGATTGCTCATCTTGGATTCTGTCAGACATATTGTGCAGAGGCCTAGTCCTAAGCAAAAGGTCCTATCCAGCTTTCTTGTTATCACCATGCATGGAGAAATGGAGGGATGCCACAGGGTTATCATTTGTAAGGTAAAGTTCTCCCTGCACATATGTGTTAGTCATGTCCGAGTCAGGGGCCAGTGCTCATCTCCGTTTGTAAATAGGTGTGATGCATTCCTCCCCTAGCTCATTCTTCTCTCTTCACAGTAAGGAAGTGGACAGCACTTGCATGGTCATTGAGGGGCACCTCACTTCAACGGAGTTCTTAGGGCTCCCACATGCCTGTTAATTTAACTTGTATTCATTCAGGTTGTAGTAGCACTACATGTTTTACTGAAACAACTCAGATTATGTAGTACAGTTCTGTGTCAATCTGTACTGTCTATCTATTAGTTACCCTGTTCCTCCATGAAATTAGAACCCCTGTCCCACACACACACAAAACCCACCCAGCTTTCTGTAGAACTAGCCTAAATGCAACTATTCAGTATCATCAAATAACTGATACTATATCCCTGATGCAGAGGTGAATGTAGACGTCTTAGTTTTAAAACTCTGCTTCAACTCGGGCTAGAGTCTCAGGAAAACTTTGAAAAAGCCCATTAATTGGGCCTGAGTGGCTTTGAGGAGTGAGTACATTGCATCTACAGAGCACAGCAGAATTTTGCATAAGTCAGGCAGGGCTTCAGTGGCAAACCTGGCTGGAGAGATTTCATCTGGAATTTAAAAACAAGTCATTTAGCCTGTAACCCTTTACACCAGTGGCAGGTAACTTGGTGCCTTTCCAAGTAGGAAGTCAGATTAGATGCTTGATAGAGTGCTACCCATGAGCAAGGGTGTATGTGTCAGTGTCAGCAGATAGATTACTGGGCTAATATTTGATAGGTAGAGGTTCAGATCCTACTGCAATTTCTTCACTGAATAGCCTGAGAAATTTGTAGTCAGTTTGCCATTCCTAAAAAGGTGACTGCAGTCTTTCTGGTAAATGATTAAGGCCTGGGATCTGAGGCTGAATTAAGGAAGATTTATAAAGTCCTTGGGATGACAGTAAATATTAAAATAATAGGCAATGTAAGAGGGAACTGGAAACTTTTAATAACTTTTTGAGACACTTGGTGAGTAAAGTATAATATATTCAGTAGCAGAAGTAGTTCTAATCTTAATTTCTCCCAGTTGTAAGATTAGTGAATGTATTAATGAAGACATTTATTAATTATATATATATACACATACACATTTCAAACCATTGAAAACACCTAAATAAAATATTGCTCACCTAATGATTCAAAAGGCTCAGCTAGATCTCCAATTATTTTTCTGATTTCTGTTAATTATTCAAGTAAGCACTTCTTAGCATTTCTTAATTACATATTAGTTCTTTTAAAATGGAAATGTTGCACAAAAGTATATCCTCTAATAAAGAAAAGCCTTAAGTACCATAACAGATGACTTACAATGAATAATATTATACAATATAATAATGCAAGACTATTGAGATGTATGTTTAGATCTACAGTATCCAGATGAATTTAACTTTGATTTCTTCATATATGCCATAGGAATATCAAGCAAGTTTGTTCAGTTTGGATTACTTAAAAGAGACTTAAACTTTCCTTAATCAAAAGAATTGGTAGCTAATAGAACAGTAGCTTTTAGCAGGGCTCTATAAGAACAATTTCCAGTAGCAAACAGAAATTAAATTCTGGCAACCAGCAGATAAGAGTTGAGTATTCCTCCATTTCTTAAAAGTTGCAGATAACCAATAGAGGAAAGATGCCGAATGTGCTTTTTTAAAAACTATGCCAACCTGCATCTTGTACTGAGATGTTGTCATACTTTAGAAGAAAAGGATTGTACATATGCATGCATAAGCACTTTCTCCTCAACATTTCTTATATTTAAAAAATCCCACCTTGCTATGCAACATGTGTGCTACTTTACTCAGTGGACCTATATGAGAAGACTACACCTTGCCAGTTGCTAGAAAGAATGGTTGACGTCCAAGTTTAACTAAAATTTGTGGACCTCTGGCTACTTGTTAATATTTACATTTCAGGTTAATGAAAATATTTGTTTTAGGCCATTTCACACATTATGCAGATTCAAAAAATAGCCCTTGAGTATATGATAAATGTGTTTGCAAATACATTATATTCACATGTCCCATTTTTAGGTGTATATCTAAAAATAGGTTTGGCATAATTTCCTGAAAGATAGTGAAAATTACCTATATTGTACAAACAAAATCTGGTTAAATATTAGAAGTGGTTACTTCTCATACAGGACTGGGCATGGCAGTAAGTATGTACCTTGGGGGTTACATGTTGTAGTAGCCTCATAGATATGTTGTCAGGTGTCATATCACCAAAGCTGCCCCCAGAACAGGGGCTGAAATGAAAGATTGTGGGTTCTGAATAAAGATAAACTTCCTTTAGAATTTGAGACCCCTGTGTCCAATTATATGTTAATGCATCCTAAGTCCTCATTTATCCATCTTTCTAAAATAGGGATGAAGAACGTGTGGCATTCCAGATGTTGGGCTTCATACCCATCAGCCCCAACCAGCATAACTAGTAATCAAGGTTTATTGGAGTGGTAGTCCCAATATCTAGAGGTCCACTGGTTCCCTGGCCTCTGTTCTAACAATCGAAAGTAGTGCAGCATTAGTTCAAAGTATAACATTGAATATAGAAACAGGTTTCCTTTACTTTCCAAAGAGAAAGTTTTCATTCTCTAACAGGCAGAGGTATTCTGTGAATGGATGCAAAAGATTCTACAGTGATGTAGCAATTATGTATTTGTTTTAAGCAGTAGCATCCAGTAATAATATTCTCTTTGAATTAACTTCTCTCTCAAGATTAGAGGAATAGGAGATAGTGTTTTGTTAAATACTGCAGGGTATTTAACCTCTGGCCTCCAGATGATGTTGGACTGCAGCTTCCCTCATCCCTGGCCGTTTGTCATACTGGCTGGGGTTGATGCAGTTTGGTGTTGAACATTATTTGGAGGGCCCAGGGTTGTCCACTCCTCCCGTACACTTATGTATCTACAAGTAAGATGTTGTTTATGCTGCTGAGCCATGGATTTTCTTTAGGCCTCTTTGAGAATCATGACAATTGTGCTGATGAATATATATAACCAGCTTTCAAGAGAGCATATTGTAGTGGTTCTTTATCATTAAGCTGGCATCTCCTATAAAATGGTGACTATGTATTTATTGATTTGGTCTTTCGCAATTTGAGATCAGTTGGTAATAAAACCTGGAAAGGAGCCTCTGATTACACAAGGAACTCTCTTTTTAAGGAGTTACAGTAGAATCAGCCACTTGGCAGATGTAAAGATTATGTGCAAAACTCACAAGCAAGCACAGTTGAGCTCATTGGGACTTACTTCTGAGTCATTATGTATGCATTCTCCTGCCCATGTTAACTTGTGTTTCTTTGTGGCCCAATTGCAGTGTAATCTCCATTTATTAGATGTATATCTTAACTTTCCTTAATGTTAGGCAGTTAACAAGGCAGTTAACAAGATCAACATTGCACAAATTAATTAACAAAGCAGAATTCAAAGACTTTTAAAGAAAGCAATTATTGAAAGAAACTTGGAGTGCTGAATTTCCATGCTCTTCTAGCTTCTGGCAGTTGAAGGTCTTTCATTGGCAGTGCCACCAACAGTTATGACAAATGTGAGCTAGTATTGGCCTCTAACTGAAGGCTTTCTAAGGAAGCAACAGAGCCTTTCATAAACTTTCTGTAGCTAACAGAACTTTATTAGTAGAACTCTTTAAGAACAGTTGATAAATTCAATTCTGGCAACTAGCAGATAAAGTTTCTAGTACCCTGCAATATGGTAACAACACATATCTAAAAAGTTGCAAACATGCTGCAGAGAAAAGAGAAAGGAAAAAAGTAGAATTAGTCACTGCTTATGCTATTCTTTATATTAGTTCAGGATATGTTATCTCTTGTTCCAATGCCAGGGATGCATACAACAGTAAAAAAGGGCAGGTGAGGTTTATCATATTGGTTCCTTTGACCAACAGTCAGTTGAGAACAGCCTGGTGCCCTCCAGGCTAGGGAATGCTTGGCGTTAATAGCCCAACTCATCTAGAGGGTATCAGGTTGGGGAAGGCTGCTTTAGCACCATTGCAACCTGTCATATTGTGTTCTGGAATTACTACAGATACAATATACTGTAACTCACAGGTGGGCAAAAAATAGGTCTCCTGATGTTTTCAACTTCAACTTTTAGCATTCTTGACCATCAGGCAGGCTGACAGGGGCTTCTGGGAGTTGGAGTCCAAAGCATCTGGAGATCTACTGCCCATCCCTGCTTTAAATCATAACTGGCAGAATTCTGCAAGGTCTCTCTAGTTTTCATTCGATCCCTTCCTCAGTGCCCCTACTCAAAGATAAGGAATGAAAACATTGGAGAAGTCATGCATTTTATTCGCGCAAGGGGCAACAAGCTGTCTGTGGAAAATCCAGATGCAGAACACTAATGCAAGACTTAGCCTCCTGCCCATATTCCCTTGTAACTGTCTCTGATACTGAAGGTAGTATGTACCCATGAGGATAGCTTTATTGATAGTCTTTTTTCCATTAATTTGCCTGATCCCCTTTTAAAGCTATTGAGATTGGTGGTCACCCTATGCAGTTAATTCCATAGTGGGTGGAGGTACTTTTATCTAACACCAATCGGCTTCCTGCAGTGACCCTGGGTTCTAGTATTACAAAAGAGAAGTCTCCCTAGCCACTTACTATACCATGCATAATTGTTTACACCTCTATCATGTTTCCCCTTCTTACCTTTTTCCCTAAGTTAAACAATCTGAGATGTTATAACTCTTCTTCACAGGAGAATCACTGCAGCACCTTGATAATATTAGTTACCACTTTCCAGTTCCACAGTATCTTTTTTCTTAGGCCTAGTGATTAGAAATACATAAAGTATTCCAAGTGTGGTCACACCATACATTTGTGTAAAGGCAGTGTGTAATTAGCCGTTTTATTTTCAGTTCCTTGTCTAATTATGCCTACACTGACTTTGCCTTTTTCACAGCTGCTGCACTGGGTTGAGGTTTTCAATGAGCTGTCTACCACAATCCTTAATTCTGTGTCTTGGTCAGTTGCAGATTCAAATCCAATCAGCTTATACTTGAAGTTTGCTTTTGTTTGTCCCAGAATGCATTCAATTGATGCCCATTCTCACATTCTGGAGAAACCTTTGGAAGCTCCCCATGATCCTTTCTGGTAACTACCCTAAATAATTTGGTCTCATCACCAAAACTGGCTGTTTCACTGCTCACTCCTAATTCCAATAAACTGAAAACCATTTGACCCAATACAGATCCCTGTGGGATTCCATTGTTTATATTCCTTCACTGGGAGAAGTAATCATTCATTTTTGCTCCTTGCTTTCTGTTCCTTATCAATTCTGATCCATTAGAGCCTTCGATGAGGGAATTTGTCAGAAATCTTTGGAAGTCCAACGAAGCAATCTTTACTACATTATACCTGTCACATATTTACTGATACTCTCAAAGATGTCTGAAATGTTGGAGAAGTAGGACCTAGAATCAGTGTGGCTTCAGTAAAACTTTTTCAGCAGGTCTTATCTTTCTGTATGCTTTCTAATTTCATCTATAATGCTTTTAACCAGTTAACCCAGAACAGACATTAAGGTAACGTGCCTGTAATTTATCATGAATTTTTTATTTTAAATTGGTGTTACATTGGCCATTCACCAATCTTCTGGTGCAGAGGTTCAGGGACATGTTACATATTCTTGTTAGAAGATCAAAAATTTTACATTATAGTTCTTTAAGAACTCTAAAATGGATACCATCTAGGCTTTGTGATTTACCAGCTTTCAGTTCATTAATTAGTTTGAGAACTTTGTCTTTTGTCACTACTATCAGCCTCAATGCCTCTGACTCCTTTTCTAAAAATCCCAGTTTAAGTACAGGTATCTGCCCTGTATTTCTGCAGTGATGGCATATGAAAATGATTCATTCAGTTTCTCTGAAATAGCCTTATCCTCCTTACGTACTCCTATAACTCCTTAGTCATTCAGTGGTCCAGCCACCTCCCTGGTGGATTTCCTGCTTATGATATATTTAAATAAGTATTTATTGTTGGCTTTGATGTTGTTATTAATAGTAATATTATGAGCTTTTAAATGCTTCTTTATATGTATTATTGATCTCCTTTGTGTGCACCAATGCATTCTTTTTTTTTTCCTTGTTTGGACAAGATTTTATTTTTCTGATTTCAGTTGGTCTGTTTTAAGTATGTCTAAGTCTGGATCCAACACTATCTGTAAAATATAGTTCACATTTTAACTGTCTTAATGGGCCAGTGCTGTTAACATATCAGAAGTATTTTATAAATGTAATTCTTGTTAAAATAGAAATAAAAGGGAAAAATAAACATTTCAGGCCCTAGTGTTCCATGACACAGTTTGGAAAGGATATATAGGTTTCTTTTATTCCCCTTTTTGCATTTGCTTTTCTGTCACTCATAATGTAGGAGCAGATCGGACATGATTTATTACATGTTACATAGTTTGGTAACATAATTTGCCTAATGGTGGAAGTGCTGTTTATGCTGTTGACTTTTACAACCATGGAGGGAACAATCTGTCTGAAGAGCCAAAAGATACTTCAAGATTCCCAGGTCCAAGTTTGGAGACAGTACTCCAATCTCAAAGGAGGAGGGAATCTGAGCTCCATTCCCCCTCCTTCGCTCCCTCAAAGCTGGCAAAGAAAGGACTGTGCTGGCTGCTTCTGAGGTCAGGCAAGTGCTCTTGGAGAGGGGTAAACAGACCATTTTGGGAGGAAGGGAAGAGACTGGAGAAGCCAGGATATGGGAAAAAACATCCCTCCCCCTTTGAAACACTGTCACAAGATGGACAAAAAACCCTACATAGCAAAAATGTAGGTGGGAAAATGGGAGGTGAAGAACAGCCTTCTTTGCTCCTCTTGCCCTGCATAGGATTCTCAAAAGAGTCTCATAACAGGGTTGTGTCCTAAGTGTTGAAATGAAACTTCTAAAGAATTGCATTAGAATTTTGAATTCTAATTACAAATACAGGGTTCATTGTATTTATTACTATTAAATCCAGTTTCTTTGGAGACTGTGAAGGTTACAGGGTGCTAGGAACTAGGTGAGGCACTTGCAAAGCTAAACATGATGACATACTGAGTCCTTTTATTGCTCAAATCAGTGGGCAGGACTGCCTTGGCTGCTCTTGGAGCAGCCTTCTCTAACAAGATATCCTCCAGGTGTTTTGGACTGCAGTGCCCAGCATCCCTGACCATTGGCTGGAACTTATGAATGTTGAGCCTGTACCCTTCAGATGTTTTGGACCATCACCTCTCCACCTCAGACTTGTTGGTTATTTGGGCAGGTCTTTTTGGTCTAATTGATTTACATGTGAGATTCCCTTCTCTGGCCAAACTCTGGTTAACAGGTGGAGTACCGTATTTTTCCGTCTATAAGATGCCCACATGTATAGGACACCCCCCACTTTTCCTATCGATCTCCAGGGAGCAAGCAGCTGCTGCCCATGCACGCCGCTTTGCTGTCCCCCATCCACACGATCGCCCCCGTGTGTAAGATGCTCCTCCAATTTTATCTAAATGTTTTAAAGAAAAAATAGTGTCTTATACATGGAAAAATACTGTAGATACTCAGCATTTCCATCATGGAAGTGGCAGGGAGAGTTGCCAATAAGAGTTGAGCCTTACCAAAAATAATACATTGTGTTTATTTGGTTAATTGGCTTCCTCTATTCATGGTGCCCCATATTTGTGGGTATATAAAAGTATCTAGTTATCAACAATTGTGCATAACTGAGATCTACATGAAGAGAACAAGGCAGCTGGCCAAACAAACTATAACCCTTGGATTGTGTAATCACATAGTTTTGAATGTCATGATGTGGACTTTGTCTCATATGTTTTTGGAGTTATATTTTTGAAGGCAATCTGCCTATCCACCAACTAGTATACTGAAGGTTTAGTCTATTGATTCCAACATTTAAAGTGCTTTAACAGCACTGTATCTTCCTTGATCTAAAATCCATTTTGCTTTGCCTTCTGTTTTGAAATAGGCTCGGAATGTTAACACAAGTGAACTGGCAGCAATTAAAGTAATAAAATTAGAACCAGGTAAGCATCTTGCTTTTCTAGCTCAAAGTTTTTATTTCATGTACTTTTTCTGGTTGTTTTATTCTTTGTTTTGTTTTTAAGCTGGTCCAGCAAACCAACAGTACTCAGATAATGTTCTTAGTGACTTATTTCCTTCAGTAATTACAAACTATAAGTCTTCCAGAGTGATTTTCTGTTAGCATTGAGATAGTGCCCATATCAAATGAAGACATTGGGCCATTTTGCTTATGGTGACAGTCCATTGATTGAGCAACCCACAGGCTGTCAGGAACAAGTGGAAAAGACTGGATGTACTGCCTACAGAGGTAGATACTTCCACTTCTAATCCACAACTTGCATTTGGTCCACTTATAGGCTACTGATTAAAACCTGGCCATTCAACTGACTGACCATTCAACTATCTAGCAAGGGAGGATAGGAAGGATATTGTAAGGGGCTTTCGAGTAATAAATTGAAAGGAAAGAGTGTTCTTTATTCTCCCTTTGTTTTTAACATCAAAGAGCATTACTGAAATGTTAAGAGAACCCATGGTTTGTTGTTGGGTTATGAACTCTCTGTTGTTTAAACCATGGATAGTTCTTAATGTGAACCCAGGACGCATGGTTGTTCATTGATTGTTTTGGCAGGCTACGGAGCTGGTGAGCAAAAATGGTCAAAACCTCCCAACCACTCTATATGTTGATAGTACAAGTACTGTACAAGGAGGGAAAGAAAACACTCAGAGATTAAGGAAAACAAATCATCTGCTAAATAAATCCTGGGTAGCACAATAATCTATGGATTAACATTATGTGTGAACCAAGTCAGGTTTTAGCCATTCTATAACTTTGTCTTAGGTTTATATAATTCAACTGGACTTTCATTTATATTTGTAATGTTTCTCTTGTCTCCTGTTAGAGATAATTAGATTAACTGCATTGTTTTGTTTCTCGGTTGTAGATAGTATTGTTTTCATTAGTTTAGAGAGAATTAGTGATTTCAGTTTTTATGCATATTTTTGGGCTGCAATCCCACACACTCATTCCTCAGATAAGCTCTGTGGAACACTGTGGAACTTACCTCTGAGTAGATATATATGTAGTGTAGACTAAAAATAGCTACACATGAAAAATAACCAATCAAATCTTAAATGAGGGAAAAAATGAAATTTATTCTGTAGCAGTGGCCAAGCTAATTGTAGGGGATAGATATCACTGTTCAGAAAGCATATATTCTCTCTGGACTTATGTGACTAAAGGTGGGCCAGACAGTGGAAAAGGTTTTTATTAAAAAAAAATGTTCTTCAGATTTCAAGTGATTAAGTGTGCACTCCTATGCATGTTCAGACCAAAAAAGAAAGAAAAGGTTCCACCACTCTTAGCATGGTTGACTGGGAAATGCTGGATATTATAAGAGTTATTTCTGTCTAAATTATTATTATTATTATTATTATTATTATTATTATTATTATTCTAGTATTTCTATGCCGCCCCTTGCCGAAACCTCGGGGCGGCTTACAACATGATAAAATACATTGAAATACAATAGTACATAATAAATTACCATTAAATATAACAATACAAAAAATACATTGATTTACAAATACAAAATTAAAATTATCAGTATAAAATAAAAATATAGGAGGAGAAAGAGAAGGAAGAAGAAGTTGCCCTGGCCAGATCATATGTTTTAACAATTGAAATGATGTTTAAATAAAAAGGTCTTTACCTGGCGCCGAAAAACCAGTAACGACGGTGCCAGGCGGACCTCTTTGGGGAGTGAATTCCATAGGTTGGGCGCCACCGCAGAGAAAGCCCTCCTCCGGGTACTTACTCTCCTAATTTCTTTCATGGAGGGTTCCCGGAGAAGGGACTCTCCCGCAGATCTCAAAGGGCGGTCGGGCATATACGGACGTAAGCGCTCGTTCAGGTAGCCAGGACCCAAGCCGTTTAGGGCTTTGTAGGTCATAATCAACACCTTGAATTGGGCCCGGGCTTCAATGGGAAGCCAGTGGAGCTGACGGAGGACTGGAGTCATGTGAGCATAACGCCCCGTCCCCGTCAGCAACCTGGCAGCTCTATTTTGCACTAATTGAAGTGTTCGGACTGTCTTCAGGGGAAGCCCCACGTAAAGCGCGTTACAGAAGTCTAGGCGGGAAGTCACCAGCGCGTGTGTCACTGTCGCCAGGCAGTCGTACTCCAGGTAGGGGCGCAGCTGATTAATCAGCCGAAGCTGAAGGAAGGCGTTCCTCGCCACCGCTGTCACCTGAGCTTCCAAAGAAAGCTCCGGGTCGAGGAGTACTCCTAAGCTGCGGACCTTATCCCTAAGAGGGAGTGTTGCACCATTCAGGACCAGGTCAAATCCACCCTCTCCGAAACCCGATCCGCCAACCAACAGGACCTCCGTCTTGTCTGGGTTGAGTTTCAGTTTATTGGCCCTCAACCATTCCCTTACCTCGGTCAAGCACCGGTTCAGCACAGCCACTGCCTCATCTGGGTTAGTGGAGAATGAGAGGTAAAGCTGGGTATCATCAGCGTATTGATGATTCCGCAGCCCACACCTCCTGATGACCTCTCCCAGCGGTTTCATATAGATGTTAAATAGCAGAGGGGATAGAATGGAGCCCTGTGGTACCCCATGGCATAGCTGCCATGACGTAAATGTGCATAGTGTTATAACTTTAAATAAATTTCTAGACTGTTGTTATCTTAATTACCAGTAGAAGTCTTTATTCTGGGTTTTAAAATAAAATAAAATAAAAAATAATGAAAAAGATGTTGCAGTGGAAGGATTGGAAAAATTTAACCATCTGTTAGCAAGACGGGCCAAGAAAAGAGAGTAATATTCACTAGCATTTTCTCTGGCTTGTATGCTCCAAAGTCTTAACTGGAAGGTCACACTATAAAGAAATTGTGAGTTCTATTTAAGTAGATGATCTAAGCAGGAAAGTAGCAGTAGGTAACATTTTGGCTATATTTCAAGGACCTTTGTAAGTTACAGAACACCTAGAGACTAGCACACTAAGGGTACAGAGGAAGGAGCAAAGGGATAAACTTCCTTCTACAGTGTAGTTTGTGCCAAGCCAAACATACAAGGAGGCTACATGCTTTTGAAATGGAACCAGAAACTGGGATATTGGGAATAGTATGAGCTGTGCATCCTTGGAACATGGAACTAGACCAATGTAAGTTCCCACAACATACTGGATTTTGCAGATATTTCTTCATTGCTTTTTCTTTTTTCTTTTTTTTCTATTTTTGAGGTCCCTCAATCTGTTTACATGTAGGGTAAATATAAATAGAGTGGTATATAAATATTGTAAATGAATAATGAATAAAGTAAATGTTTAACAGCTATAGAGAAAAGCTTGTAAAGCATGTGAGCAGTGGTGTCTGGATAAACATGAGAATTGAGTGAATCTCTGCAAGGCTTCTAGTAATTACACATGTGGTATTTCAGTGTTCATCATAGGTGCTGTTTTCTGGTCTCTGCTCCTGCTGTGTCATTCCCAATATGTGTATATTCTGTGCTATCCTTGCCAAAAATTCTGCCCCTTTTGGAAATCAGAATCTTGAAAGCAATATAGACGGTGCCTTGTAAGGTTGCACAAATGAACCCATCTTGCATAATTCTGATAGATGTTGACTTCAGCTTCCCAACAAACAGCAAAATAATGTATGCTACATGCCTATAGGTATGTTTTTGTGTAATGTCTGTTTAGCAAATAGTTGCATGTATAGCATCCCTCTGAGAGGAATCAGGTGTCATATTCCACACAGAGTTGCTGCCCAAAATAGAAAACTCACATTTGCTTCTCCCTGTCCATGTGAATTTTAGGTAGTTGACATCTGTAGTGTTTCCCTGGTGGCAGCACAGGGAATTACAGTATTACAGGATAAGGGAAAAGTATGTTGTGTTTTATGTTATGCAAGTCTGATTTGGGTATGAAAGCCCTTTGAACAAGTGAACCTTTGGATTTAAATGCCAGTCTAGCTCAGCCCAATAATACTGCATGTTAACCAAGGCTGAGGATTGTTTAATATAAAGAAAAATCTAAATGACGGTGGTGATTGTGATTTATTAGGGGCACAGTCTTATTGAAAGTGTCCCAGCAGCTTGGCAGCCCCTGAATGAAGAGACCTTCGAGATTCCTATACCCTGCTGGGCTGCTAGTGGCAGGGCAAAAGGAGCAAGGAAGGAGATAATGGCCCCTCTTCTTCCATTATTTTCACTAGATTTTTTTAGGCCATCAGGCGCTTCAGAGGAGGAGGGAGGGAGGTTCAGGATAAATTGTATCCTGGCTTTTTCAGTCTCCTCCTCAGAGAGGCAACTGAGGTCGTAAGGGAGCAAGGTTTGGATTTCTGTCTGAAATTCGAGCACTGTCTTCAGTTTTGGAGGAGTTTTCAGGGGATTTATCTATTATATTTTTACATTGCCCATCAGCTCAAAGGCTTCCTGGGCAGTTTACACAATCAAAATACAGTAATAAATATAAAACAGTCATTATAAAATCATAAAATGCAATAATTAATACACTGCAATAATTACAATATTATAATCAATTCATCAGCTCAATCAATTGTAGAGGTACATTATAATATAAAAATAAGAATAAATGTCTAACTATTAAAATACTGGGTAAAAAGGGGTTTGTCTGGTGTCAAAAAGAACATCAAAATGGATGCCAGACACATCTCTTTAGGGAGCTGATTCCACAGATTGGTGGTACAGCTGAAAAGGCCCTTCACCTAGTAGCCACCTTCCTTGTTTCCTTTGGGGGGCACTCTTTGAGAAGGACCTCTGCTGATTATTTCAGGGCTCATGTAAGCACATACGGAAGGGGACATTCCTTCAGAACCCTGCCCCCAAACCATAGGGCTTGAAAGTGTTAGTATTAGCAATTTGAATCAGGCCTGGACTTCCATCAGCAACCTGTGTAATTGGTAGAGGACTGGTGCGATGTGTGTGTTCCTGCCAGTCTCCTCACTGCTCTGTTTTGAATCAGTTGACCTCCTTCTTGTTTGGCTTGACTCAGTTGAGTCTATTACTAGGCCCAGGCACTGATTTAGAACAGCTGCAGCCTCACCTGGATTAGATGAAAAAGAGGTAAAGCTGAGTGTCATCTGCATATTGGTGACACTTCAGCCCATACCTCTAGATCATGGGTCCTCAAACTACGGCCTGCTGGCTGGATCCGGTCCACCATGGCCATTTATCTGGCCCGTCATAGCTCGCCACGCTTCCGCGCACACATGCGGTGAGACGCCGGCTTGCTCACAAGGAGATTGTTTTTGACTCGTTGGGAGAAAATGATCTCGGCTCACACATGTCCTTGCCTTGCTGTGCACGCGGTGCACCCCCCACCCACACCGCCTTGGTGGCCCATACCCATCGCTGGCACCTTTCAACTGGCCCCCTATTCCAAAAGTTTGAGGACCCCTGCTCTAGATGACCTCTCCCAGCAGTTTCATGTAGATGTTAGAGGGCATGGGGGATAAAATAGAGCCCTGTGGCACTTCATGGTATACCTGCCATGGCACAGAGCAAGAATCCCCATTAGCACCCTCTGGAATTGGGATGTTCTACCAGGGACTATAGGATTGTTTTTTAATTCTGTATGTTACTTTCCTCAGTGAAAAGCAGCCGGAAAGCAACTCACATATACAAATACAGAAATCCATAAGTAATAGAATGAGAGAAAAACAAAGCAATATAAATAAGGATCAGCACAATACAAATAAAATTAGCATAATAAAACAATCCAAAACAATATAACAAAGTGTTCATTAACATTACGCAAATCTTCTCCCTGCCTCACAGCCTAGAAGGGGCATAACACAAGTAGCCCATAACAAGCGGACTATAAGCCCAAGTGCTTGGGAGAGTAAGTATGTCCTTGCCTGGAAGAGCAAAAATGAGGTTAGTACCAGACTATCTTCCATGGTAGGAGTGTTCCATAAATGTAGAACCATCACAGAAAAGGCCCAAGTTTCTCTTGTAGGTGGTGCACAGTAAGGGCCTTTGAAGCAAACTTCAGAGTCTGGATAGGTTCATTCAGGGAGAGGCAGTCATTTCTTGGGGTCACAACATATGTAGAAGAAGAAAAATAAAATGAAAGAAATGCTATTATATAACTTTAATATAGCGCATTTGAACTGCTTCACACTTAACGCTTCTTGTTAATCTTTGCAACATTCTTGTAAAGTAGGCCAGTATCACCCCATTACTGAATTACTAAAAGAAGAAGTGCTCTCTTTTCTAGGTGAAGATTTTGCTGTTGTGCAGCAGGAAATCATTATGATGAAAGACTGTAAGCATCCCAACATTGTTGCTTATTTTGGCAGCTATCTCAGGTATAATTTTTATGGTGTATTTTTTAATCTAAGAATTAGTCACCATTTAAAATAGTAAATGACCCTGGATGGGGGTGGGTAGAGTTGGGACCTGAGGAGTACCAGCTTTTAATCATCTGTGGCATCCTGCACTCCTTAGGGAGGGCAGCCTGTTTCCTCACTCATAACAAATCACTTCAGACTCATTGGCTGTTCCTGCCCAAGCATCTACACTGGGCAATTTAACTCTTGTTCTTGAAAATATGTAGGCAGACTTTCATCCCACCCCCGCTAACACTGTTTATTCGCTTTATTTTCAAACCTGGTGCCCTCCAAGTGTATTAGATTGCAAGTTCCATAGTTCTCAGGAAGTATGTCCAAGGACCATGCTTCAGGCACAGTGGATATTTGTCCCCTGGCATCAAGAAGGACAGGAAAAGAATACAGTCCAAGTGGAAGAGCCAGATGGATTCTTATAGTCTGAGAATTCAGATGAGCCTTTCAGTTGGTGATCAAGTAATTAATTCATCAGTCATGCTGACTAATCAATCCCTCAGTTAAAGAAATCCCTCTTGGTGCCTTCTCGGAAGTATGTTTTAGACTGAGGCATTCTCCTCTAGCATTTTCTCCTTATGCTCAGGATGCCACCCCTTCTTCCAGGAGGGCTTCTTGACCAAACAAGCAGGTGAAGCTCTTCCTGCCATTGCATGGTAGTGCTGAGAGAAAAGCCTCTTTTGCCAA
The DNA here is from genome assembly GCF_004798865.1 of Varanus komodoensis. Lineage (NCBI taxonomy): Eukaryota > Metazoa > Chordata > Lepidosauria > Squamata > Varanidae > Varanus > Varanus komodoensis. The sequence goes on from NW_025335568.1 coordinate 60,992,478, forward strand.
ATTTCCACATTTCCACTGCTGCTAAAAGCGCAGGAATCCTGGCCAGGGAGGGTGGGGGGGGGGTGGAATTGTCAATCTCACCTGACAGTCACATTTCAATTTCATTTTCTGACTGTTTGGAAATCACTTGTTTCCTCATGGATTGAGAATATCTTCACTGTTTCAGTATGAGTTTAGCATATTACATCTCTCAGCATTTTTGTCTTAATTCATTAGCTTTCATGTTCTACTAAAGTCATTAATTTGTTGAGGAATTATTAGACTGGACCTCAGTACAAAATGGAACATTAAAGTAGTATTGGATGTGGTGCAGCTTCTAAGGTGACCAGGTGCAAAGGGCCCCTGTGTCTCTAATAATTGTATACAAGAGAGAATTCTGGCAGGTACAGGTTTGGCACAAAGGAGTAAAAGAAGCTGCATCCTGCTTCACAATTATTAAACATATAATAGCTCCACCTTCCTTGCTCCTGATCACCCTAGAGATTTCTGTTCTAAATGGACAGAAATATTTGCACACTTGATCCATAAGTGACACTAGAATTTCTCCCCTTAAATATATTATTTGGAATTTTTTTAGGCATGTAAATATATTTCTGACACTGATGCTATTTATTTATTTATTTATTTATTTATATGTTTAATGATAGCCCATTATGGGTTCAATGTGGGTTCTTATTGAATCATCGTTTGACATTGCTTGCAGACTGTACACTGTGGTTTGATGGTGGGTTGTTAATGAACAAAGTTGACAACCTAACAACAAACCATGAGTTCTCTTCCAGGGTTGTTTGCCCATAGTTAATCCATAGTGCAGGTTTTGTACCAAATGATAACCCACATTTCATGTGAACCAGGCTATCTTTTTGAACTCCATCTGAGAATATTTTCCTTTGAGAAGTTTTTTTGAGCTTTAATTTTTTAATTGAAATTCATTGATTTATTAAAGCTCACATCTTAAAATTCACTTTCATTGGTGCTCACTCACATAAATGTAATCCATAAGCTTACCTGGAACTCATTTCTGTATTAAATGAGGATCATCGTTTTTAAAAAAAATTCTGCTTAATTAAAAAAGGCAGCTTCAGGAAACTGGTTTGAAGGTTTCTTATAAACCCAAATTCCAGTTCATATGCTGCAGCAAGCTGAGATTCAAGGAAACAAAGGAAATGTAGCTGCCAGGTGGAAGACAAGAAGGGGGAACATGTTGATCCAAGCCCCATGCAGGTGGATTCCAGTTTCTGCATGTAGCAGTAAATACGGCTTAGCACTAAATGTGAACACAGACATTGAGTGAATTATTAGTATTCTGATGACATAAATTCTTTTCATTTCAACATCATAAATTTCTTTCTTGACAGAACATTGCTATTAATAAAATAGTGTATTTATCTTGTCCCACAGTGAATCCCAGGTTAAGTTAAGAGCTTTGCATGATGTAATATTAAGCATCAATTCAATGTTGAATTAAAATTTTCAGGTTTCTAATGTGAACTTCTTTGGCTTAACTGCTAGGTAGAATCATCTTGAAAATTTTTGTTTCATGACTTTGTGATCAGGAAGGAACAGCAACATTTCCTAAAATAGCAGGACAAATATGATGACCCATATGTTGTTGGTGCCATACAAAAATAATAAAGTGACCAGAAAACTGAGAAGCAGCCTGACTTGTTAGAACATTCATTAAAATTTTTGAAGTGACTTTTATCTGTTTACATGGTGTAATAAATGTTTAATGTTATGTATCTCAGCTTCTGCATTTTGGCAGTGTTTTAATCATGCAGATGTATTTTATACTACCTTATGTGATTTTTTAAAAATCTATTTTAGATGTTTTTCCTGCTGCCTATTCTGAAAGTTCTGGGTGGTTTACATCACATTAAAACTAGAAGTATAGAACTTGATTTTAAAACCCTAAGAGAAAATCCAGCGGAGCATAAAATACCAATGAATCCCAGGCCTGGCCACCAAATTGCCAGCCCAAACAAAATGTAGTAGTATTATTTCCTTCTGCAAGACTTCTGAGCAAAAAATTCCTTCAGTGATTAAGAACACTTTGGTATATGTTCTTGATGCACACTTCAAGTGATCATAAGAACACTTTGCTGGTTTTGGAGTTTGCAGCAGGAGATAAAAGAGAAGGAAGTGCGTAGGGCAAAGGGTAGTTTGTATAAAAGGCAGGCTTCTGCCCCCAAAAGATGAATACATTCAAGAAACAGGCAATGGTTTTCATCCAAAAAGTATAGCAAATTGGTCATTGCTGACATTTAAGACTGTATCCATTGTTTTTTTAGTATGCAAAGCTAATAAAGACCTATCCTTTTATAGACGTGACAAACTGTGGATCTGCATGGAGTTCTGTGGTGGTGGTTCCTTGCAGGATATTTACCATGGTAAGTTACAGGGAGAGATAATGTTCTTTGTTGTGACTCTTTGTCTCAGCAATGTGATGTTGGACACAGGAAAGCTTGTTTTGAAGCCTAGGGCGAATCTACACAGTGTACCAATTATAGCCCATAGGGACCAGGAAATAACAAGCCAAGCCTTTTGGCAATAATAAGAATCTTCACTGACTACAATAACTGCTCAAGATGTGCCTTTCTTCCTTAATTATTTTTCTGAGTGCTACTTTGTTTTGTTTCCAGCACTAGTAATTGTGAGTTTGTGGGTGGTTCTAATGTGAGGGTAAATGTATGTAAAAGTTTTGTAGGAAGGAGATTAGAGTGCAGATAGGTTTCCTCCGAACTTTGACTTCACCTGTAGATAAGGAACCGACGCTCATATTGGATCACTGAACGTTTTTAGTCACATGCCACTGTTTCCCTAAATAAAAGGAGCAAATAAAGTGAGTTGACATTCTGTCCATCTTGTTTTAATGTTTGTTTTTTTAGTACTCATTTCTAAAAGGATACAGTGATTTTACCTACAGTTATGTCCTGTGGCTCTTAGCAAAATATAATGTTACTTTATGTATGTATTTTATATACTACCTTTATATAATGAAATCTGACACTAACGTATCTTACAAATAATTCCCACTAATAGTAACTCAGCTGATGAGTGTCAGTCAAAATGGAGCCAAAACAGGGCCACTGAAAAGCAAGAGGGTGTTATCAGCCTGCTCAGACTAATCTTGAGGTTTGCCAATGTACCCAAAAATATCTAAAAGGGGGAGCAATCCTGCTAGAAACAATCATGTTTTTGTTGCTAAGTACCCTATGGAAAAGAAAAATGAGAGAGAAGAGTAGAATGCTACCTAACAGTAAAATAAACAGCGTGATAAAATAACAATATATATGCTTAGAATTTCAGCATTTTAATTGTCTCAGTTGTAATTATTATTTTCAAGACTATTATAAAAGCACCTTACGTGTAAACAATTTAAAAAATAAGCCAGTTAAAATAAATACAAAATAGCGTTCCGTGCACCTTGGTGTTTAGTCATGCCAGCCACATGACCACGGAGACTGTCTGCGGACAAACACTGGCTCCCTCGGCTAGGAAACGGAGATGAGCACCGCCCCCTAGAGTCAGGCATGACTGGACTTAATGTCAAGGGGAAACCTTTACCTTTTATTGTACAGTGCAGTTCAAACATACAGGGGCAATAAATACAATTAAATGTTTTCAATTCAAAGCCAGAAAAAACAGAAATGGTTTTAAAGCCCTCTTAAAAGTAGCTGCAGAAAGAATCAGCTATGTGTCATTTTGGGAAGCCTTTCTGTAAGGCTAGGCTTTTATTGTATAATAGGCTTTGGGAAAAGTTAACCTCATTATTGGGGGATACAAGAAGTGACAGGGATGAAGGTATTACTGTAGACTGACAGCATTGACCATGGTGTCCTTGTGGACTGTCTGTGGAAATTAGGGGCACCATTTTACAGTGGTTCAGCTCTTCCTTATAGGAATATTTTCATACAAGGTGAGTATGGCTTGGCTTCCACACAGCTGAACTTTGGGGTGCCACAGATCTTCACCAATGTTTTTCGACATCTACATGAAGCCTTTGGGAGCAGTCAGTAGGAAATTGGGGGCCAAGTGGCTATAATGTCTGAGTCATGAGAGTTCATGCAAGTCCTGAACTGTTGCCTGGGTGCAGTTATGGGATGTGTTCTAAAACCACAATATAAGACGGAGCTTCATGTATCCCTATCAGACCACTTAGATCTTCAGCGGAGGCCCTCCTTTGTGACCCTCACCCCCATGAAGTGAGCAGGGAATTGGCAAGAGAAAGGGCCTTCTCTGTTACCACATCTCATATTTGGAACTCTCTTCCTAAAGAGGTGTGACTGGCACCCTCATTCTGTTTTCGCCACCAAAGACTTTTAAATTTAGTACCTGCGTTTAGAATTGTGATCTTATTTGCTTTTTGCTGCTGGTTTTATTGTTGTTCATATTATCCTCCTGTTTCACATCTTGTATTAGTTGATTTTATGCTGCTTTAGATGCTGTTGTTTTATTTTATTGCAGTTATGTTAGGTTGTTGCTTTTGTTTTTTGTGAGCCACCCAGAGAGCCCCCTGGCTACAGGGCAGCATACAAATACAATGAATGAATGAATGAATGAATGAATGAATGAATGAATGAATATGGGTGGGGAGTTCCCAGGTCTGGAAATATTTACCTCTTCTAGATAGGGTTGCATTCCCATACTTTGGGGGTGCTCCTAGATCCATCGTTGTCACTGGAGGCCCAGGTGGTCTAAGTGGCTTTGGTTCGTGTAACAATTATGACTAGGGATAGCTTATCCACTGTAATAGAAACTCTGAAGGAACTGAAGAGATCCACAGCTGAGATGGGAAAAACCATCAATGGGAGAACTACCTTAAGCATTTCAGAAAGGTGGGATTTATGGAAGACTATCAAGAAGAAAGCCATTACTTGAAACAAAGCCATATAAGTGTTCTTTTGCAGTTTGCAGAAAGATTTGGGAGTCAGGGCAAACAAATGGAAAAAGGTTCTCTGGTATGATGAGACCAAAAATGGGAACTTTGGGCCTTGTTGCAAAATTCTGTGTGTGGTGTGAAGCCAGCGCTGTTCATTGCCTTGAGGAGACCAGCACCATGGTGAAACATGGTAGTGGCAGCATCGTGCTGGGCTGATGCTTTTCCTCACCAGGGACTGGTCAGGATTCAGGGATGGATGGATAGAAGGATGGAGCCAGAAACAGGACAATTTTAGAAGAAAATCTATTTCAGTCTGCAAGGTATCCCCGGGACAGCAGTGGAAGTTCATCATACACAAAACGCACAGCCAAAGTAACCCTAAGGTGGCTAAAAAATAAGAACCTGAAATGTCTTAGAATGGCCCAGACCTCAGTCTGATTGAGAATCTGTGGCAAGGCTTGAAAGTTGCTTTTGAGTCCCTCTCTAACATAATATTGCTGGAGTAGTTTTGCCAGGGCAAACGTTGCAGGATCCAGATGTGCAAAGCTGATAGAGACTCGCCCAAGAAGGCTTTCAACAGTAAATGCTGCTAGTGGGTGAATATTTATGCAACCATAGATATTCTAGTTTGTTTTTTAACATTCATGCCGCAGTAAAAATATTTTGCACCTTCATGGTGTTGTGTATTCTGTGTACCTCAGGCGTAACAATTCAGTTCCAGGTAGCAATAAAATGTGGAAAAGTTCAAGGGAAGTGGGTACTTCTGTAGGGCAGACTCTATGAGATGTACCCTGTGACTCTTGGCTGTATTTCGGCAGACACAATGCTGTATAATCTGATTGTGTTAGTTGCTGTGGCGTTTGGCTGTTGCTGGGTTACAAAGCAGTTTCCGTGCTATAGCTCTTGCCGATCTCCTCCTGTAATTCTTCTGGACTGCACTTTTCCGCTTGTATCAGTCGAAAAGAATTGCAGATGCAAAGTTGGGTTTTTTAAAAAAAACGATAGTGTGCCCTTCTGATACTCAGGCTGTTACCACTACTTATGCCTGACAAAAGGAATTCTTAACTTGTGCAAGCTTGTGTGTGGTTTTTTAGGCCTAGTCATTCTTGCGTTATTTATTAAAAGCAGTGATTGATGTTCTTGTGTTGGTGCCACCTGTGTGTTAGGAAATGATCTTATTTTTACGTGTGTGGCTAAACAGATGTCGGCAGCTAATGCTTTCCTGTCACTACTGATTTTGGCTACAAATCTGCTTTTTTAACATTTCTGTCTCCTAATTAATTTCCAAGCTGTTTCTCATACCAGGCCAGTGTCAACAATTAGATTTGCTAGTAGTAAAATCCAAAAGATTTCAGTGTGCTTTCTTCTCTTGCTGCAGCCAAATTCTTAAGGAGTTTAGATGTTATTACTGCACATGCTAATTGTGCATAGAATTCAGCTCATCTGACTATAATTCTCTACAAAAAAGAAACATGGTTGAGTGGACTTTAGATGCAAAGACTGAGCTCATTTTACTTGAGTCCTAAAGGACACTATAGACTTGTGTGTCTTCCAGTGTGACTTCTGGAAACCCTCCAAACTCAGAGGCGTGCAGGCATGATTCCAATGGAGGATGGGAGGAGCAACGAGGCAAGGATTCCTCATTTCCCAGTGGAGCTTCACTTCTCTGCTCCCTGTCCCCAAGAACCCCACTCCTGCCCCCAGTGCCGGCATCAAAGTTACATTTGTGATTTTGGAGCTGCAGTATGTGTGGAGAGAGCTGTGTCAGCTGTGAGGGTGCTTTGAATTCAGAATCTTAATTATGACTTTGGAAAACTTTTTTCCTGTTAGAGCTTGGGCTCTAAATTTTCCTGTGCCCGTCTACACAGTGCTTGGTGGCCATAGGAAGGTTTTTAAAAAGTAGATAGCCTTCCTTGCCACCCCATCCTGCCAGATCAATAGTTTTTTACCATTTAGTTGTAAAATTAAAGTCTTATTTATAAGTTTTTGAGGAACCAAGAAACCTTTTTTAAGGATTAAAAGAATAAAGAATGTACTAGTCTAATATAAAGAAGGGAATAATGAAAATGAATAATTAAGTAAATATAGTAATTGATTATATTGTAGTCATAATAAATACCGCAAATACTAAATTAATACTTAATATTCTTAAGACATGAAAAGGGAGCCAATGATGCCTCTTGAAAACTACCAATAGAACAAAGAGGGGTTTGAGGCCAGGTTCTTTTTAAAGGCAAGAAGGGAGAAACAAAGGCACATAAGAAGATAATTTCACTCTTGGAACTCACCACAGTGAATATGGTTATTGAATGGTATCTTAGTCCTTTGGAGCATCACTCTGAATCCCAGCCTGAATTTCTTGACTTTCTGATACAGTGTAAAGGAGGCATATTTCCACTGTAATTCCCAGAACACTCTGGGTGCATGTGAGAGAGGATTAGAGTGACATTTAATTGAGGTGTTCAAGTTTAACAATGAAAAATGTAATGAACATTCCAATTAATCTTTCTGTGGGGATGGGGCTGTTCTCTTCCAGTTACTGGACCTCTCTCAGAACAGCAGATAGCATACGTTAGCAGAGAAACACTACAGGTAATAAAAATCTTATATTGTTACCTTTTAGTATAGAAATAATCAGGAGGAAAAACTTATGACACTGGGTATATGTGGTGGCTGCCCCTCAATTATGGAACAGGCTCCCCAAAGAAATTTGCCTGGTGCCAGCCTTGTTCTCATTTCAGCACCAGGCAAAGACATTTCTTTTCTCTGAATTCTTCAGAACTGATTTGAAAATTGTTATTTGTTATGAGACCTGTTATCTCCTACTTGATGTAATTATGATATTTTATTATAAATTTTTATTGTGATTTTATATAACTGGTTTTATTGTCATGTTTTTAGTATTTTAGCGTACGCCACTTAGAGAATCCTTTTGGATTAATGGGCTCTATACAAATTTAAAAATAAATTTATTGGATAAATAAAGGTTGAAATTGTGTAAATCACACTATGTTGATCTTCTGGGTTACAACATTTGTTCATCCTTTTCCTAAAAAGTAAAGCCCCTTTCTGCTCTTTATTAGCAATTCAGTGCGTGTGTGTGTGTGTGTGTGCGCGCGCGCATGCGCACGTGCACGTGCACACACGCATATTAAAAATAATAAAACTAGAAACCCAGTGCTACAGTTTATACATTTGTCCATCCATACATTTGTTTTGGCTTACGGTGCTGCAAAGAGAAGCACCTGTCTTGTTGATTACATTTATATGCTGCCTCATAGCCTAAACGGCTTTCTGGGCGGCTTACAATAAAAACAGGAACACCAGCAATAAAAATGTCAGTAAAAGAATAAAATCTATCAAAACAACACAAGATATGGCACACAAGGTGAAAAAGGTCACAACAAAGCACACAAGCAATAAACTTTAGAGCAATGTTAAAAACCAGTTCAGCTTCTAAAATCTAATAGGCTTTTCTCTGTTGAATACAACATACATGAATGCACAGATACAATAAATTTTTTCTGACAGGTTTTTTTTTAAATTGTAGGGATTATATTATCTTCACAGTAAAGGAAAAATGCACAGAGACATAAAGGTAGGACTATTCTTTAATATTTTTCCTTGAAGTGTTTGGAATCCCCAAATTTAAATGTTACGTCTTCATAAAATAAAACAGTAGACCATTTTATGTCTAGAAGGCTTTTAAAATTTGGAATAATACAAACATGACTTTTATAAAAAAGTCGGGGGTTTATATATTAAATGTTAGGAGTGGTGATGTTTTTTAAACAGGTGTACTGATGATCTTATAATGGAGCTTTTATTTCTCTGGGAATACCTGTACAATTATTGCACTTTGGCAACTGATGTATAAATGCTCTTTAAGTGGAGGAAGGTATTAGATGGGATCTAGAACACCTTTTAATTCTAGTCCTTTGCACTGTCAATCATGCTATTTTAAAGGGTTCCTGAACCACAGGAACTGCATTGGGAGAGGATTGGAAAGGGGATTGGAAAGCCTTGTGCTCCATGCTTTGTGGATCCAGTTTGAAGGAAGTACCATTCCTCGTATCCCTGAGCTTGGGGTATTGGCACAGACAGATAGATCTAGGTCATGATTTCTTTTTTGTCTTTATCAACTGCACACTGTCCTTTCATATTTGAAGTGTGTATTTTTGCTACCTCAGTTTGCTCTCAAGTTCCCTGGGTACTGAGCATGGTTTTGTTGAGCATCTGCCTTAGTTATGACTTGTTGTCTGTTAATTAAGCAAATTAACTAGTTTTGTGTAAAAGTATTTGGTCTATTCTATTTTCCCAAAGGAAAAGTTCTGAACAGTGTTAAATTTTTCAGATTTGGAGTATGTTTTTAATGTGGTTTGGTGTTCAGTCTGAACAGGTTTTTTAGAACTTCTACATAGGATAAGTACTTATGTCACTTGATGCAGTATGTGTCGTCTCCCCCCCGCCCCCGGTCCCCCTGGTTTATTTGGCTTCTGGCTTTGTTAGTGGATAGATGTATAAGACCGCTGCCCTTTGAAATCTTAGTTTGCACTTAAGGACCTGTGCACCATTATTTATTTATTAAAACATTTTTATGCCGCCCCATTCGCCGAAGCCTCGGGGCGGCTTACAACAATAAATTAAAACCACATGACACTACTGATTTCTTAAGGAGTGGTTTGTGGGATCATGGCCCTCCCCATTCCTCTCTTATTCAAATTTCCCAGTACACTTTAACCATACACAAGTATTAAACCAACATGGATAATGCTGATGAATAGTTCCTCATAGCCAAGAATAGAGTCTGGTTAGGAAATACTTAGTTCTAGCCCTGGTTGGTTGTTATTACCAATTAAACACTTTACAGTAAATAAGATTGCCAGGGATGAAATGTGGGGAGAAAGCAAAGTGTGAATCTGTCTGCAGCCTCCTCCTGATCTAATCATCACAATTAAGAGATTGCTTGTGTTATCTCTACACCAGTCCATAATCTTCTCAGAATTATATTAGACAGTGAGGTAAATTGCTCAGGAAATTGGCTTCAGTCCAAAGGTGTCCTGGTGTGATCAAAAGACACTTTTGCTCAGAGAGGTAAGTGTCCCTGACTTTGTGGATTTCCCAGTTTCTGCTACAGCCCTCTGCACCATATCTACTCCATAATTGTGGAAGTAAGGAAGATGAAAACGAATTTGAAAATAAGTAGCTGATATTTTAGGTTGAAACTGGAAACATCTGTTTTATAATAGTAAGAAATAGCTTAATTAATAATGAAGTAGAATCCAGACAGAATGGAGGCGCTTGCTTTTAAAGATTTGTTCCAGGATTAAAGGTATGTGGACCAGTCCTAGGTGGAGTAACATTCCTCCTAAAAGACAGTGTTTCAGAGGGTGCTGCTTGATCTGGCCCTTCAGATGTCAGCATAGAAAGAAGCCATGGTCAAGAGTACGTGCTACCAGCTTCGGCTGATTCACCAACTGTGTTTCTCCCTGGGGGAGAATGAACTGAAAACAGTGTTGCATGCACTGGTAACCTCTAGGATTGATTTGATTGATTGATCTAGATCAGTGTCAGCTACTAAGAGGATTTTCTCAACGGTCTTCCCTAAGCTGTGGAATGGCTTGCCAGGCTAGATGCATGTGATAACCCAGATGGCTGCCTTCAAGAGGGAGCTAAAGATGTATCTCTTCCACCAGGCCTTCCAGATTATTAATATTTAATATGCTTGTTTTTAGTCTAAATTTGAATTATTGTTACTTTCAAACTTTTGTAAAAATGTCCGGAGCCTATGGGAATGGGGCAGTATATAAAAATGAAGGTAAAATATTAAGTCATCTGCATAATCCATCAATTAGTGTATTCCGTAAAATGATCTAAAATTAGTTCATATCAAGTTATCTAAAACATTTTGTAAAGCATTCCCTCCTGAATAGTGTAAATCATACAGTATTTAGTTGTAAAGTAACATAGTTTCATAGTCAGGTTTATGCCATTGTATAGGAAATATATGATGAAATATCAGGATCTGTCAAACCTCAAGAATTATTTTGGAAGGAAGATAAAGTGGGAAGAAGAAGGAAGTATAGCCTCCACTTCACAAGCCAGCCTTCCCCAAATGACTGTCCTCTTAGAAGTCATGGAGCAAAGCATCTGAAAGGCACTAATTTGCAAGCCTTTGTTTTTTGTCCAGAAAGTGCATTATTTTCCTTCTTTGTCAGCAACATTCTTTTTAAAGGGGTATTTGTGATGGCAATGTCCAAAATACTGTTGCATTGGCAAAGACAAGGGAAGGCCTGGTGCATTGTTTTATGACTATCCTTTTTCACATTTATGTGACAGAACAGTAATCTAGTCAAGCGAAAGTCACATTGTCTGCAGGCAGGCCTGCCAAGGCCACATCCTGAGTAGGTCCAGATACCCCCCCCCCAACACATTAATTGATTGCATATCATTGCAGCTAGCCAATCATTTTGCTCTTCGTTTCTTTTCCTCCGGTGCTGCCACAGTTTATTTGCTGATTGCTCCTGAATTCTCCTTTCCCCAGCCACCTTCCAGGTTATGAGTGGCAGCTCTTCTGACTCTCCACCTCAGAAAGCCTCCTCTAGTAGCACAGGTCACAGCATCTAGTCCACAGCTAAGCAGCAAAGCAAGGGTTCCTGCTGCAAATAGAGGGAGGGTGAATTGAAAATGGTTGGGAGCCACTGGTGATCCTTGGGGTTTGCAGTGAACACTGTTGCTATGGTGTGATATTTCACAATGACTATACATTCTCATCAAAATACCCTTTATGAACAATTTGTTCTAACTTTTCTTGATTATAAGGGTAGGTCATTCCGTAATTAATATCTCGAGATTTGTAAGGTTGGCTCATGTGGCTATTACCATCCTTGTTTTTTGTATATGGTTGTACACACAGCATTATAGTAAAGTTCAATTTCTTAAGAATCTAATTTATACTGTTAATTTATATTATTTTAACAAAGTTTTTATGTCTGTGAGCTGCCCCAAGGCTTCGGCGAATGGGGCGGCATAGAAGTTTACTAAATAAATAAATTAATAAATTCTTAAAAGAATGTAATTGTAGTGTCTGTTGATATTTATATAGGAGCCAAAAGAACATGCAATCTAAGTAGTTTTTTGTTCTGTTTTTGTTTTGTTCAAAGGGAGCAAATATTCTTCTCACTGATAATGGTCATGTGAAATTAGGTGAGTATTTCCATGCATGTTCATTTCTATAAGCTAAATGTTGACATGTGTTGTGAAAACATCAAAAAGGTTGAGCAGATCATCATCATATTGTTGTTCTCATAGCTGGTGAAAGAATAAGGTTTATGGCTGCAATTCACAGAAATTGTATGCGTACATGGCAAGTGCTTGCCTTTTTACTGCAATAACGTCTCCAAATCATCAACTGGGTGCTTGTTCAGCTTTTAAAAAATTACTCATATCTTCAGCCAGCAGAACAGCTGAGCTGAAAATTGGAAAGCTGTGTAACTTCTTTGGTGGATTATGACCAATGCTTTTGCATTCTGTACAACTTGAATGAACTTCTGTGAAGGGTCTGACTGCTGCCAAAAGTCATTAAAAGAACATGGCTTAGGCATCCCATTGAACAAGAAGGCAATTATATTGGAGTTCATGATTAATAGTTTAATGTATGGCCCTTATTTTGACAAAAGTGCAATTTCTTACACTTTGTTGGAGGATAGTATGCATAGAGGGAATATGAAACTAATAATACAAAGGCTTCCAAATAATTGTGCTGGCCAGTTAATAACATTCTTGATTCTGTTAAACTGTGTCAGTTCTGTTTACCATGAATAGGTGAAAATGATTCCATCAGTTATTATTTTCAATTTTCTTTTATAGCTGATTTTGGAGTAGCAGCACAAATAACAGCAACAATTGCCAAAAGGAAATCATTCATTGGGACACCATATTGGTAATTGTCCTTTATTCATTCATTCATTAATACTGTAGCACTTGCTATATTATGAAACATACAGGGGGCTGTAGCCACTGTCAAGTGAACAGATTTCCTCTTCTTCCTTCTACTGAACAACTCTCAGATCTGTTCTAGAAGGTACCCCAACCCTCTCAAGCTGATTGGAGCAATGTTTGGGGTGCTACAAGAGGAGGGTGAACATGTTCTACCAGCTCTATCTGTTCCCCTAGTGGATCCACACCCATTGGGTACAACTCAAAGTGATACATGCCCAAAGCTGAACCTCCTCTTGAAATGTGAGGGAACCGCCAGGTATACAGAAACACCTGCTGGTCTGGGAGGGCAGAAGGACATAGGAAGCTGCCTAATATGGAATCAGACCAAAAGTTCATCTAGCTCCATATTGCCAACACAGACAGACAGCAACTCTTCAGGATTTCACTCAGGTTTCCTTCCAAGCCCTATCTGAAGATGCTGGTAATGGAACTTGGGACTTTTTGCATGCAAAGCATGTACTGTGCCCCTGAAAGTGTGGCCCTTTCCCTCAAGAACTATCAGTGTCCCGATTCCTGTCTTCCTGTGCACTTTCATTTGAACAGTTTTGGACAGCAGGCGCTCAAGCTGGATTATGTTTCAGTTCTTAAGTGACTTTCATCGAGGCTTTCTCAGGCTTAGTTATACATACAATAATTGGGGCAAAGTTAGGGTTGTCCATTATACGGATGAAAAACTTCCTTGCCTGCTTTTATGCCCTCAGCAGCCCAGACTTAGCAATGTTACACGTGAAGGTGGAAAGGCAGTTGCAGTGTGTGTCTTAATTAAAAGTGTGGGGTGCAACAAAAAGATTAATGCATTACATTAAGTCTGTATGATCGTTCAGATTTAGCAATGTGAATGCATTTTTCAAAACAGCTTTCTCTTATTTTCAGGATGGCCCCTGAAGTTGCTGCAGTTGAACGGAAAGGTGGATACAATCAGCTTTGTGATCTATGGGCTGTTGGAATAACTGCTATAGAACTAGCAGAGCTTCAGCCTCCAATGTTTGATTTGCATCCAATGAGGTTGGTGGAATGCTTAGGGCATAATTTAAACACCCATAATACAAAGTTACCATTAAACAAATGGTATGACTTGCAGATGTTTCTTATGACCCATTTATCAGAACATGCCATGCTAATCATGAGCTAAGTAGCTTGGGGCACATGCCAGGCGAATTTTAATTTTTTTGAATTTTAATTTTTTTATTAGTTTTACAATCTAAAATACAACTAAACAGGAGTTAGAAGGAGCTTCATTTTGCAGCTAAAATAAAACCACATAACGTTAAATGTGCAATTAAAATACATCTTAAAAATACTGTATACCCCACCACCAGTACCATACGATACATATTACAGAGAGAAACACTCATTCAAAAATTATTTCAGGACATTTCCCCCTTCCAAAATTGCAATGATTCCTTTAATGGGTCAAATCCTTTCTCTTTTTTAAACACACATTCAATAAAATGCTCCCCAAATCTTGTTAAACTTATTTTTCTTTATATGCCCTTTTCTCATTTTAATATCACAGGTTAATTTACCATTAATAGCTATATTCCAAACTTCTCTATTCCAATCACACAATTGATAATCGTATCTTACATCCAGATTCCTAGCTATGATTAATCTCGCAGTACTTATTAAATTTGTTATCAATTCTTTATTATTTCAACTCTTCTTTTTAATCAAATATTGAAAGTAATGCATATTTCACTCTTTAAACTTAATATTTTACTATTTTTAAAAATCTCTTTCTAAAATTCCATTATATATTCATATTCCCACCACATATGAAAATATGGATGCACTCTATGGCCACACGAACATAGATTGGAATATTCATTATCTATATTGCTATTTTGAATAGCAAAACCCAGGGTGGTTGTGGCATGTCTCCTGAACCTGGCCATCAGGGGTTATGCAAGGGAAACAATATTTGCATAACCTTATAATAAGCTAAGCACTGTTTAATTCCCACACAATCTCCAGTACCTGGATTCAGATGACACAACACAGCCCAGCAGGATTTTGCTCATTCAAAATGGTGCTCCATAGACATAGCTCATCATGGGTTGAATAAACTATGGTGATTCCAGCATGTTGTAGAAAAAGGTTCAGTAAGAATATACTAACCACAAGATACAGAACCTTCATGCAGCTTTGCACCCTCCTTTATCCATTGAACAGGTGGCCTATATTTTCAGCTTTGACGATTATTTGTGATGAGGAGAGGAAGAAGAAGACAAGGAAATGGTGTTCAGTAGTAACTAAAGAATTCCTGTAACATCTTGGTGGCTGCTATTCCCTGGGTCCTTGCATGTAATAGACTCCTTCTGGATGTATCCTGTGTGCCAGGAGTTTGGGAGCAGAGCTGCCAACAAAAAGCTGTTGGCAATATGCCAGAGGCTTTGTCTGTTACCAAAGGCAGGCTTGCATTGCTTTCAAGAGACCGCATGCCATATTGTAGATAATGGAAGCAAGAGTTGCTTTTGTGAATTAACAGGAGCTGCTGCATACGCAATTTCACCAACAGAGGTTGTGGTGTTGCATCTGTTGTCTGTACCCAGTCTTTAGGTTTCAGATAAGTATAGCCGCTCTAGCCAACGAAGGCTTTCTCAGCATTTCCTCCCCCAACCCCCGAATAAGCATAGATTGCTACCACCTCTATTTTTTTGATGAAAATCAGTTAATATTTTTCTTTGCTTTTTGTTATTTAAGGCAGGAGTGGAAAGACGACTTCTCTAGATGTCTAAGACTTCAGCTCCCAGAAGTCCTCCCCCTCAACATGGCCAATGGTCAGGAATGCTGGGATTTGAAGTCTGAAATGTCTGGAGTTCTGTTTTCTGCTCATGACCCAAAGTGCCACAGGCTGTTAGGGGTTTTTTTTAACCTTTCCTCCACTGAAGACAAATTTAATGTTACTCCTTCAGGGTGTAAAGTAATGACATAGATTTTTGAGAATCATGATTATTCTTGCTTTCCAGAGCACTCTTTTTAATGACAAAAAGCAACTTTCAACCTCCCAAGCTAAAAGACAAAATGAAATGGTAAGTACCTTGTCAATATAGCTGCATTGTATTGAAGACTTTGTTTGTGGAATAACTCTTTAAAGTCTGCATTTTCATTTTATAGGTCAAATAGTTTCCATCACTTTGTGAAAATGGCACTCACAAAGAATCCTAAAAAAAGACCAACAGCTGAAAAACTATTACAGGTATAACTTTTAATCATTTTGCATACTGTTTTAAACTTCATCTGTTTCCATTGTCATGTGTGAGGAAAGCTTCCATAAGCTGATGGTGGAGGGGTGGTGTTCATTAGTTAGCTGAGGCTTACCATGTTTTGGATGTCAAGTTGCTTCAATATTGATATGGTGCTGAGGCCCTACGGAATGCCTCTTATTTTTGTTTCCCACATAGGCCAAATGAGATAATGTCATGTATGCTGCTTCTCCTTTCCTTTAGTTTGCTTGTCCCTTTGCTCTGGGAGGTGAGCACTACCAGCTGAACCTTGTCTTTGCTAAACATGGGATGGCATAAATTGTTTTCCCTATTGGCTTAAGGGGGGTTGGTGAGAATCTTTTGAGAATTCTCCATTTGTAGTGACATTTCAAATTCCAATGCAAGTTTCATTCACTTACTCTCCTGTTGTATTTTGTATTTCTAGCATCCTTTTGTTATCCAGCCCTTAAATCGAACCCTTGCTATTGAGCTTTTGGATAAAATGAATAATCCTGATCATTCCACCTACCATGATTTTGATGATGATGATCCTGAGGTAAGACTTCTCCTTGGGTATAACAATAAACTTTTGCAGTTAAACATTCTGGTATGCGGGGGGGGGGGTATTATCCATTATCTTTGGAATGGCGCTCAAAGCCCTTTGTAAACATTTTAAAGCAACCATATAAGGTAGGCCAATATTGTTATTGAAGTCAGAACTTGGCTCAGTTACAAGTTAGCTTCTGGTCTCCTTAGGCAAGTTATTCTTGCTCAACCTGAGTCCTCACTTCCATCTGTGGCATCCAATATGCAAAATATTGTGTAAAGGTGTGTTTAAGTAGCATGTTTAGCATATTTGTAGTCATTTATTAAAATGCACTTTTCATAATAACCTTTTTTCGTAGCCTCTTCTTGTGCCTCATAGAATTCACTCAACAAGCAGGAATGTCAGAGAAGAAAAAACACGTTCTGAAATAAACTGTAAGTACGTACACATATTTTAAAACTAATTATGAGTATACTTTCCATTTTCATACATGTGTTAGTGGTTCATATTAGGACATTGCTATCCATCCTAGATTAAGCATCCTACACTAATTACAAAATAGTAGTCATGTGGAACAGCAGCAATTCCAGTCTCATGAAAATGTTGCTTAGAGTCAGGGGACCTGCTGAATAGGGTGGGCTGCGATGTGTGGGGGGATCGCCAACATTCAGGTTGACATACCTCTTTGAACAGAGCTCTGCTCACATGTGCCACCTCCTTGCTGTTTTGGAGGATCCCCTGCACCACAGCCTATCCAATTCAGAGGGTCCCCAACCCCCTGAATAGCTTTTAGGGGCCTGGTGAGGGCAGGGAAGAATCCTTCAGCCAGCCCAATTGCACTTGCTCAAATTGTAGTAATTATCAAATAGATGTCTATTTTTTATTTTAAAACACTTAATTGAAGTCTTTCTCCCAACAATATCAGGATAGTAAAGAGATTTTCACAGGAATAGGAGAGTTAGCCTTTATCAGATCTGTCCATTTTAAAGATCCCTTTTCCACGGATCTGTTGGGTTTTTTGTTTGTTTTTGTTTTGGAAAGAATTATTGAAGCTGAAGACTATTTCATGTCATCTTGACCACAGAATTTTTGAAAAGAGTGATACAACTATTTCTACATAAGCTCGTGTTGGCTGGGTATAGTGGTAGTTTCAGTCTGACACTTATGAAGGATGCCCTGTTAAGCAAGGCTGATTTAAAGATGGAAAGCAGGCAGTAAGGATGATATCACATAATCTGGATTTACAAAATACTACAAGCCCCAATGTGATTTGTTGGTGAAACATGGGTGGTTATGTCGGTTTTTCTGTATTGTGTGAATGTAGCTACTCTAACAAGTGGAGTTCAACCACTCTAACAACATGGTTGGTTCCCATGAACAATCCAAACTGCCCCAATCCTTACTCTGGCTTGACGTGTTACATGAAGTAGGTCATTTTGTCTTAAGTTGTCCCCTTACAAATTTAACCTACTTTGTCCTTACTCTTCTTTACCTTTATTCATTTTCTTCACTAGTTGGCCAAGTAAAATTTGATCCACCTTTGAAAAAAGAGACAGAGCCTCATCATGAGTTCGTAAGTAGCACAGTTCTGTGTATGTGTTATCATGTACAACCATACTTTGTAGAAGGTGAAAAAGTGTGATCTGCTGCGTAACACAAGAGCAAAAATTCTGCAAAACACAAGTAGATCTGGAAGAAATTCTGCATTAAACATGCTTCTTTAACAACTATTTATCTACATTTTTCTGTTGTTGGTAGTCAGTTTGCTCATGATTTAGGGCCAATATTTTCAGTGATTCAGTAGAACCTCTCCCTACTTTGCTTGGTGCAACAAGGTAGGGAAAACTTACCAGGAGTTTCCATACTCTTCTAGCCATGAAATACAATGGAACAAAGCTTGCACAAATATAACTTAAGGAAGCAAGGACTAGTTTGGAGTCTAAAGGGCCACAAAGTGTATTCATTGTGTAGCCTCCACACCAAATGTATCAGAGAAGTTGATTTTGAAATAGTTTAGGTTTCTTACTTATAACTTTTTTGCTGTATATTGTGCATCATTTTGTTCATGCACCTGCAGCAGTACTGCCTTTCCCTGTAGTTACTTAATAATGGCTTCTCCAATACTTTGTAGTACCAGCTATATCTAAGTTCAGCTATCTCCTTAGCATCAACAGATGGGTGTTAGCAGTTGCGTACTTCTCTGGGTAGAATGTCAAATGAACCTTATACAAGAAACTAAGGTGAAACAGGGCACAAATGATAAACGTGAGGCTACAAAACTAAGCATATAAAGACATAAAGCCTGAATTTGGTAAGTAATATTGCCAAAGAGCAAATATGGTTTTGGTGGCAGTGCAGGGGAAATGGAGGACTTGCTTGTCCTTTCAAGTTCTGTGACAGTTCTGGATCTCATGAAACTCTGTCCCTCAGGGAATTTAAGTCTGAGATACGTGGTACTTCAGTTTTCTTTTCCTAATTTTGTCTTGCTTTTTGCATATGCATTGTTGCCTAATTGCAGCTTCTTTGCTATGACAGAAATCAGCAGTGCTAGGAATGGATAATAAAAAGTTTTTGAGGTCCACTAACTTTCACCTTAACTCTTTGCTTCTTTCCCTCTCTCCAAGAAATAAGCTTGCTGAAGCATGGGAGGCAATGAAGGGAACAGTCTGGTAAAGATTTCAGCTGATGATATTCATTAAAGCACCTGTGGCTCTAAAAGTTTTATGGTAACCGAGAGTAATTAACTACTGGGCCTCCTGCTTTATTCTAACCATTCTTTACAGCCCTCCTTCCTTATCTGCTGTGGGCTGAAACTGAAGGATTAGGTTTTGATGAATGGTAATTACATCCCCTACTACCCTCACAACTTTTAAAGGGACAGGCAGGTTCTTCACACTGTTGGTGGATAATTCTACAGAACTCTTGAACCAGGATATTAGCGACGATGCCTTGCTGTGTGAGATGCCACACTGTCCTGAATCATGATCTCGTGGTATTCCCATTTGGAGAAGTATTTATGTCCCTTTCAAAAGGCATCCCAAGTACTCAGTTATCTTTCAAGGCAGAGTTATATGAAGATGTCTTTTGGAAGAAAGAGCCAGTACTCATCTTCACTTATTTTTTCATTTATTCTGGTGAACAAGCTAGGTTGGTATATTTCTGAAACCAGGTTTTCTGGGGTTTCAGCATCTCTTTGGACACTATCCGGACAATGCATGTGTGCTCTAAGAGCAAATCTTGATTCTTGATGTCTTTCTGATTTATCTTAGTAGATTTGAATTTCTCAGTTATGTTACAGGCCCAGCAGTGGTGGAAATCCTGTAAAGCAAATGTACTGTTAGTTTTTTGTTGCTCAGCACCTTTTCATGCCTAGATTGATATTCTGTTGCATTTCTTCTTTGAATTTTATTCTCAAAATAGGAGTTTTTTCCCTTGCTTCATGATAACGATGGTAGAATATTACTAGGGAATGGGTCGTAGATCTTAAGAGTGGTCAACTCTAGATAATTTAATAATGAAACTAACATCTCTTTCTTAATTATCATACTGAATTCAAACTGATTTCCACTGTCCCACCACCATCCACATGTTGACAGATTCTAAATGTATGGCCTTGTTTCGCATTTTGCCCCACATTTCCTTCGTTCCAAATGCTTGTTTCCCTTATTTGCATGATGGTGTGTTTTTCTTAGCCTTTGTAGTTCCTCAGATCCAGAACTAGATCTTAGAGGAGGAAGGTGGCACATGGGAAGAATCATCCACACATGCTTCCCTCCCCATTTAAAGTACATGCCTCCTTCCAGCCCAGATGATTGGCACTGGGAAATGCTGTGGGGAGGTGCAGTGGGATCTGAATGCATAAGGAAGGGAAGTTTAAATTTCTGCATCTCTGCACACTGAAGGGGTGGTGTCTGGGGGCCATGTGTGTGTAACTCCTGATCCCTCGGTGCACACAAGGGCAAAAAGGTTGTCCACCCCTCGCTTGACCCTTGCCAGTGCTGACTAGCAGTGGCTCTCCTTGGTTTCGGACTAGAGTCTTTCCCAGTCCTACCTTAGTGGTGCTGGAGATTTAACCTAACTTCTTCTACATGCAAGGCATGCACTTTTGCAGTGAGCTGCGCTAGCTTAGGGAGAACGGAGATGGATAAAAAAAGACAGCCTGCCTGTGCCTGTTAACCGATAAATAGGCTTATGTGGTTATAAAACGCCAGTACAAAACTCTGGCAAGGAAGAAAGAAATGAGAAATTGATGAAGGCTTGCTCAAGAATGGTGAGGGACAAAACTTAAAATGGGACCAGCATGCTATTCTGGTTTTACCTTAGCTCCTAGTTCTCGTGTGCTTATGAGTGTAGAAGCGTAATCATCACAAGGCTCCATCCTGCATCACATGGGGGACTTTCTTCTCATGTAGTGGGACTGAATCTTCATCCCTCCCTCCAACGCATTCCCACAGATCTATCCTAGAGGATCTCCCAGCCCTCTAGAGCTGATTTGGAGTATGTACAGGAGATATCCTGACACAAATGTGTTTTCCGCTATCAGATGGACATCACTGGATACAGACTGCTCATTTGCATATGTTGTTCTGCATTGTTCCTAATCTGCAGTGGCCTTGTTTTATATATGCAGATATTTTAATTCATGAAGGCTTTGTTCTTAAGCACTTTTGCTTTAAAATCTTCATTTTTGAGGGGCATATTTCAGTTCTTTATACTATTCCATTGTTGCTTTCTACCATCAAGTCATCTCCCCCTTACGGTGATGCCATGAATGAATGCCCTTCAGAAGTAATACCCTCCTTGACTGCCTTGCTCAGCTTTTGTAGATTCATGGCTGTGGCTTCCTTTTTTGGAGTCAATTCATCTCATATTTGGTCTTGTTTTTCTTCTGCTTTTGACTTTCCGTAGCATAATTGGCTTCTCCACCAGTGAGTCTTGCCCTCTCATGATAAACCCAAAGTACCCCAGCTAGAGTTTTCTCATTTTTGCTTCCATTTCTATTCTTCCTGAGATATTGACATAATTCTTCATATGTCATCCTCCCTCTGTTATTGGTCATCTGTTCTCAATCTGTGTTCTTCATAGTGGTGTAGCATGGCCCTCAAGGCTACACTTCTCAAAATCCCCATGCAAGTGTATATGCAGGATTTTCAGTTGTGTGTACATTTGATGCACATTATATTCTAATCTGACCTTGTCACAAGCATCAAAAGTACCTCTTGCATGATAGTTACATGTAAACTACTCGTTAATTAACCTTACATATGGGGGCCTTCAATTTATTGAAAGTCCTTAAATTGCTTTGCTTTTCACTGAAAATATTCCCTCTGGCTATTACCATGAGTAATCATTTGAATTTGTTACCATTTTATTATTCTTTTGCAAACCAGTGATCTTGAATGTTTTATAATGTCTCCATTAATATTTTCCTTTGAGGGGATGCAAAAGCTGAGATTGGATTCTGTTAGGTTCTCTGAGGAGACTATGTATAGGCTGCTAAAATACCTTTTGATTTTCTAATGTGTGTGTGTGTTTGGGACACTGTCCCACCTTATTCAGTAGAACTTACTTCTGAACAAGGGTGCTTAGAACCACAACTTTAACATAGTTTTTGCTCTTGCTGTACCAGTAAGACGTGATCTTAAGTAGGTATATGGTATAGTAGTGCAGTTGCACTGCCAATCTGAAAGAACTACTGCAATAATTTATTTGCCCATCTTTCCACTTTGCTCACACACAGTGTCTTATAATCTTAGTGAGTTGGATGCAGGTAAATTTGTATACTTGAGACGGTCCAAGGGGTTGCTTAACTTCTCAGAAGGAGTTTATACTAGGCTAGTGGAAATTTCTTTTTCTTTTTACAGTCAGCTTTCTTGCAAACTTAAATGTAACTTGATTTGCAAGAGAGGGGCACCCTTTGAGGGAAAAAAGGCACCTCTCCCTGCTTCTTTGGATTTATGGAACTAGATTTGCTGTTCTTTGGGTCCTGGCCCAAGTGAGCTGGAAAGGCATAATGTTAACATTTGTCCCAACACTTAATTGTCAGTAATATGGGAGAGTTGGACATACTCTAGTCTGAAACCTACTTGAAACCAATTTGCTTTAAAGTAAACATGTTTGTAGTTGTGGAATGTTCTGATTTCACCATTCAGACCGTAAGCCATCCTGTACTCAAAGTCCTGTGAAACTTCAAGGACTTATGTTTATTCAGTAGTTGTGTATTTTGCATACATTTTTTAAAATCTGTGAAAGATACAATAGAGGAATGGAATCTGATTTCCCTTTCCTCAGGTCCACTATTAATAAAATGTGTGTAATGCTTTCCACCATGAAAAGCAGTCACAAAGCAACTTATACTCAGATTACAGAAATCCATTATTAATATAATGTCAGGGTGCAGAGATCAATATAATTTGTCATTGGCACAATAATGCAAGTAAAGATAAATACCATAAAATATAATATAAAATCTACATACCCTGTTTCTCCAAAAAAAAGACCTAACCGGAAAATAAGCCCTAGTATGATTTTTTTCAGGATGCTTATAATATAAGCCCTACCGCAAAAATAAGCCCCAGTTAAGATTGTCAGCCAGATGGATGCATTTAGTATGTCCATTGCAACACAGTTCGGGGTTTGGAGAGTTATGATGATGTTCCAGAAGAAGATGGCATGACTGTATTTGAATAAATGTAGATTTTTATACATGAAAAAATAAGACATCACCTGAAAATATGCCATAGTGCATCTTTTGAAGCAAAAATAATATTACATCAATATTATTAATATAATATAAATATAATATAAGGGAAACATGGTATATTGTATCAACAGATACACAGAATTTATGTATTTCATCTACAAATATTCAAGATCCCCATCCCTCAGCAGCCTAGAATAAACATAGAAAAGGCAATCCAGAACACTTGGGCTATAACTAATATTCAGATGCACGGAACAAGTACATCCTTACCTGACACAAAAAATGATAGTGTTGACAAGCTTCCTTGGGCAGACTATTCCACAAACATGGGACTATATTACAAAGGTTTGTTCTCTAACTGACATCTCTCAAAGTTTCTTTTGGAGGGCTTATTCAGAAAAGGTCTTTGATGCTGACTTCAGGGGCTGGGTAGGTTCATATGGTAAGGGGGTCTTCCTTGATGTATTGGGGTCCTGAGCCATGTTTTGGTAAAAGCAGTGCTTTGAATTTGGGTTAGAAATAAATCTCAGATTTGCTGCATTCACAAAAGGCTATTGAAACTTCCATTTTAAATTAATGTATAGAACAAGAGGGAAAGAAATATAAATTAATATTTAATATAATTTGAAAGAAAGTCCTTTTGTCTGCCCTTAAGTAACCATGTGTGTCTTTCTAAAGACTACTAATTCAGCTGCTGTGTTGTGTAAGCTTTTACACTGTCCTGCAAAAATGTCCCTTTGTACTTAGATGTCTTTCAGTCTGAAAGTAATTAACTTGAGTTTCTGGTCTTTGTCTGATGAACAGCCCGACAGTAACGATTTTTTGGACAGTTCAGAAGAAATATACTACACTGCAAGACCTAATCTGGTATTTTCAACTATTGCTTTTTTTGTTGTATGTGCGTGTGTCTTTTATTTTCCAAAGTTAAATGGTTTTGTTTGGTTGTCATGCTGTTCTTGCCATCTGTAGAATATGCCAAAGGTCTACTAAACAAAGACTTGAGTAATAAAGTTACTTGTTTAATTAAGCATCTTAGTGTTGCCTTTTGACATGCTAAAATTTCTCATAATGAGTTCTATACTCTCACAGTTGCTATACTAAAACTAGTTTATAGGACCAGAAAACGGTTACCTGGAGTAGAAAATGTAATAATGAGATACTTGAGCATATATATAACTAATAATGACTGCTTTGAGAGGAGGAATTGGCAAGAATAAGGGCCTTCTCTGTTATCACACCTCATCTTTTTATCAAACATTTCTTTTGCTTACTGTAGATCTCAGTTCCCATTTAGGTGCAAGTTGTTGACTTTCTCAGTGGCACACTAATTTCTTTTTCAAGAATTTACCGGTATATAGTCCCAATAATTCTGGCTTGAATTCAGACTTTGCTCCTGCAACTGGGAGCATCTCTGGAGTTCATCTCTGAGGATGCTTCCATGATCAGAAAGGAGAGAAGGCAACATTTACTTTTGTGTCTCTAGCTTTCTCTGTGCCCCTCAAAAAATTGAGTCTAGAGGGGCATTCTATAATAATGGGGGAGAGTGGATTGGAAAAAACTACTTCCAACAGGATCCTTTCACTTGATCAAAAACCTCCTGTGGGTGGAATAGATATTTCTGTTTGCAGAAGCTTACATTTGGATCCAACTCTTTGTCTCCAGGTAGTTCTGTTGAATGGTGACTTCCGATTTGTTCTGTGATTTTGTGTTCTGATTTGTTCAGATCTAAATTCCATAAACATTTCCCAAGGCACTCCTGTAACATTAAACCAGAACAAGTTTCTTTGAAGAGTATTATATTCTTTCTGCCTCTATATTATTTGAAGAATGTATCAGTTGTGATTTCTCTGCTCAGTAAGCAAACAGAAGACCACTTAATGTGTTGATATATTTAATGGGCATCTGCACTGAACAAAGCATACTGTGCGTCATTTGTTTTTACAAACATCAGCTTTCTTATTAGGAAGTTTATACTTGACTTTCTGCCAGAGTTATTTCAGCATTGTAAATACAGCTATAGAAAAATGTGAAGAAAAAGCTTTTGAAAATCTTTTTGATAATCTTTTCTTTGGCATTGGCAGTGTAGTTTTTAGAAAACTTATCATACTTTCTACATTGGGAAGGATGGTGTCAGTGGCCTTGTACAAACCTCCGTCACCCCTGGATTTACCCATAGTCAGATTGATACCCACGGCCAGCACAGGCCATCATCTTCCTTCTCCTTCCCTGATCCCCTCTTAGTAAGCAGAAACAAGTGAACTTGGAGGTAACACATGTTAAGAGCATTGATTGTCCTTGATGGCACGATTAGAAATTGGGTTCTGTCTCAGAGAATCAAAGATCCTGTGATTGTCTAAATACAAAGTCTCTCGATTTACTCAGTGATCTGGTTCTCATAGCACAGTCAATTCCTGCCTTCTCCCACTCACCACTTGTGTTTTCAATCAACAGGCCAAGAATGCCGTTAATGAATATGATTTCCTAACATTATGTGCTAGTTTTCTAGGTTTGGATATCACAAAACATCTCAGGAATGTTGCATTCCTGAATAATTAACTGACAATACAAGCAGACAGGAGACAATGCATTCATATGTTTCTGCTGCCCTGCCAGTTGCAGGATTGCAGAAGCCATGGAATTGGTCATGAACTAGGCCAGTGGTGGCGAACCTATACTGCACGTGCCACAGAGGGCACGCAGAACCCTCTCTGTCAGCACACGAGCCAAGTCACCCCAGCATTTCCCCAGCAGCCGAACATCGGATAACAGCGTACATAGGGGCCATGCACATGCTCAGAAAGGAGTAGTGGTGCATGGTGATGACATCACAAGCCACGACTCATTAGCTGCAACTCGTCCGAGCTTTCGCATGGCCCATCAGTGCACTGCCAAGGAGGGGGGGGGGAGAGAGAGAGAGAGAGAGAGAGAGAGATGCTTGGACTGGCTGTGAGTTGTCTTTTCTAAACTAAAACCTCAGTTTTCAGGTTTTATTGTAGTGTTGGCACTTTGCAATAAATGCGTGGGTTTTGGGTTGCAGTTTGGGCACTTGGTCTCTAAAAGGTTCGCCATCACTGAACTAGGCCATTGCCTGAAAAAGCAAGTAAATGAGCCCAAGGCCCACTCTGACTCACACTGAAGAAGCAAAATAGTGTCTGGACAGGTCTAGTTGTTACATAAAACTTCGGAGCACCTGTTATCTTTGAGGCAGGGCAGGCACCAAGCATGGAATAGAACAACAAATAATCTTTTTTGCAAAATGTCCATATGCTTGGAATTAGTTGTTGTCTGTTTCCTAAGTTTTGGGGGATGCTGATTGAATTTGAATTTCTACCATAATGAGGCCAAGTGCAGACATTACTAAATCTGAGGAAGTGCTAAAAAAAGACAAACCCCCTGACCACTGTTGAGTAATAGGTCTAAAATTTACTACCGAATGTTGCTAAAGAGTGTAGGTATGTCTATTGAATGTAAAATGTGAAGACCTTCTGCGGAACACAGAATTAACTGATTTTGCACACAATCCTATGCTTGCTTAGACAAACAATTCTACAACTTGCAGCATGGCTGACACGGCCATGTTGGGAATTGTAAGCCTTTTTTCTGTTTAAACACACCGGTTTGCACCTTTGCAGTTTGTGTTCAGTGTGGTTTGTACAGCTGCTATTTTTAAAGATTTTTTCATATGTATCACAGACTTTATATGTACCCGAGACTTGTGCTTGGCATATGTATATAAAGCAGCATGAAATTTGTGTTTGGCAATGTCTTAAAATGTTTTGTTTCAATGATCTGTACATGACAAATGACAGAACCAATCTTCCCTAATTATCTGTTAAAGTGCAAGTTGCATGAGGTATAATTTGACCATTTACACAGCAAATTAGTATTAACACAGACTATTATAACATGTAAATTTGCATCTAACAGAACAACAACATTGCTGCTGCTGCTGCTTTTTCAAAATATCAATACAAAATAGATAAAGTGCTTATCTCCAAAGTAATCATAAAGATATTTAAATTTGTTACCATTATAGTCCAAGCCATGTAAAATCAAATCATCTTGTAAACAGGAGTGAACTTATTAAAAAAAACAATGTAGCAATGATTTCTTAAATTTCAAGCTTGATAATAATCTGTGTGCATCTTATTTAACCTTTTCTCTTATATTCGAGCAACATTCCTGGTCCTGAAGCAAAAGCATGCCTTGTCAAGTATGCTTACTGCTTGCACCAAAGCTTTTGTTAGAAGGTTACATGAGAGGACTGGGTTAGAATTAATTAGTTTTATAGCCTAGTTCTGAAAGACGTAGGCTTGACAGCATCATCTGACAACCTCATTCTTTATCCTCACATCACTTATTATAAGTACAGTCTGTGCTAACCAGCAATGGGGAACCATTTAGGACAACTTTTCCTGGGGGAAAATTTTCTTTAAGGCTCTTGCAAAACCTTGAGTATATCTTTTTATCAAAACATCTGGCCTGAATTTCCTACTTCCTTGTTTTTCCACCCCATCAGTTTCTTTTCGTTTACTATCTAGCCTGATGAAGAGTTTCAGAGAACTCAAATATTTACACAGTCTTTCGTGGTGTTTCATTTGGTCCTGATAAAAAGATTGCCCAACTGTGGGTTTTGGGTTCATTTCTCATGGTCCAGGAAGGCTATCTTGGTGGTGGTGGTGGTGGTGGTGGTTGTTGTTTTCTTATCAAATTACGTTCCTTTAAAAAATGTATTTCACTGCAATGTCTTTCATTCCATCATTAACCAGATAATGAGATCTTTCAAAACAGTATACCAATCACTGCCCAAAGTATCTCTCAATATTTCCTGCTAGGATATTAAATACCCTTGCCAGTTTAGGTTTCTTTTGGTTCTTTTCTTTGAATTTCAATTAAGTTGTTCTTTTCATTGTTCCTTTGTCTAAAGTAGCAATGCTTTGTGCAGTAGCATAGTCATGTATTATCTGCATTCAGGTGCTATTGTAGTATATAGTAGCTAATAGGCAACTATAAATTTGGAAGTTCCATGTTTTGGGTGTTGCTTTTACTTAGGTGTCCTAAACTTACGTGTTTCCTTCACTTAGGGGTCCTCAGCTTTTGTCCTCATTTGCAATATAGGAATAATATCTGCTTGTCCTTTATTGGCGTTATTGTAAGGCTTCTAGCAATATATATAAAGCCCTTTGAATCCTCTATAGCAGTTTATATACATATACTAAGTAGAGAAGGAGTATGATAATTCTTAACTTCTCCAAAATTCCTGACAGTGTAGCCTTCCTGAAAATAACCCTTTCATTTTCCATAGTTACAAATACAAAAAATACAAAACAGGGCAACATTAAAGCACCACGTAAAAGCCTTTATAAAACAAAATCCCTCTGTGCTATTATGTGTACAATTATTCAAGTAATATTCAATTATTCAACCATTATTTTCTTCATACTTAAATACATCGAATGCAGCTCAAAGAATCTCTTTTTCGACTTTGTTCAGAAAGTCAGTCTGTAGTTGCCTTAGATGCCCATTGAAAAAGTAGAAGTCTGTCTTGGGGAATTGAATCAGGTCTCTGCATATGACCTAAGCTTTGATATGAAAAGCACAGGATAAGCCCGTAGAGTTCGTTCTTATAAAATGGAATGGATATATTCCGTGGTGATGGAGGAAGACAAAAAGGTGGGAATGTCCTCCAGTATCCCCCTGCAGTCCCCAGAACTACATCAAATACTGCCCCAGAGGTTTGGAGGACCATTCTAAACAGTGTGGAAAGGATTACTGGGGTCCGTAGGGAGGAGGGCAAATTACAAAGAAAGCGCCACCCTCCTGTCTTCTTCCCATTTCCCTTTACTAGGAAAAGGAGTCCTTCTATTCACAGAGTGGCAAGTCTGAATTCAACCCATTTTTTAAATCATTTCCGCCAACATGAAAGGAAAGCTCTTTTTGGTGGTCTCTGTGCATCACACACAGCGTTTTGGCAGGAACTGCTTCCCTACCCCCTGCATTTGATATATATGAGAGGAGTTCCCACCTGTCACCTCAGTTCTTCAACTACTTTTTTTTAGTGTCTCTGGAAGTTCTTTTGAGAGCTTGAACTTTATCTATTTTTCCTCGGAATGTCATTTTATATATCCACTTCGCTTTTTCATTCTATATTCTATCTTTTTTTCTGAACTCTTAACCATGTATTCTTCTTCTGCACAAATAAAACAATGGTTTAAAAAAAACAATTCCCCTTCCCTCACAATCTTTCTCCATACCCACTATATTCTTTTACAAAGCACTTTGGTTCACACATCAAAGAATTTCTTTGTGTATGAAGAGTGAAAGTGAGGAGGGCTCATTTGCCCACCCCCCATGCCTGCTGCATGTTGTGTGATGAGGCTGTATGTGTGGGCAGCACAATCCTTCTGTTGCTTGTGTTCCCTTTTAGGGGAAGTGATGGCATGTGTAGACTATATCACATGTTTTGTTGGAGGAACAGCAGGGACCATGGAAACTTTCGCTCTCACCAACAGTACCAAAGTCCTGTTTGGCTGAATCATTGAACTAGACACGGTTTTAAGTCTATTTCAGAATGGAAGAAGGGCAATCCCAGCTCTGCCTCTGTAAGGGAAAAATGTTTTGTTACCATTACATGCCTAGATATGTATACCCAGAATATACTACAAGTGAAATCCAACATTGCATGAATGCAAGTCCATTTTCCATGATGGGATTTTCTCCTCTAGACCAGTTTTGAGAGCATAGTGGGGGCTTCAGTGGGGCAAGGAATTCCTCCCTCCCTCTTAGTAGGAAAACATGGTTAGATATCACCCTATATAGCCACATTTGATGATGCTGGCTTATGTCATTGCAAATACCTTAATGGTCAGTACTAATGTTCACTCTCAGTATAGTACAATGCAGTGTGAGTTCCTTAAACAGTAAAATATCCCACAGTATTGTCCAGGAAAACGAAGAGCAGGACTTGGTTACTTTGGCTATGCTAGATAGTGGCTTCTATTTGTACCATGTGATGTAATAAATGTTAGTCCTTTTCTACACCGCTGTTTTTGCATGTGCACACACTTGCCATTTGTCTTTTCAGATGCATGTGTTCTAGAAAGATGATTTGAGTATTCTAATCCACATTAAAATTCTGTGCAAGATAAGGCGGTGATGATTTTGCTCCCTTTTAGAAGCTTCACTTTCCAGCACAAATATTTAAAGGGCACCATCCAAAAAATCCTTTTTCAGTGTTAGGCTGAAATGCAGGTTATTTTAAAAGCACATAGTAGTAGTAGCTTAGAAAAAACTTGAAACATGCAAAACAATGCTCAGATATTAATGTATGGACACCAACAGACAGCAGGATAGTAAACTGGCTGTAAACAAAAGGTTAAGCCTTTAAACAATATAAATATAAACCACACCGACAGATGTCACTTTTCATAAAAATATTCCTTTAAGATTTCCAATGTGTGATGACAGATGAAGGGTCTCTTTACATTTTGCAGAGATTTGCTTATTTTCTCTTATTAACTTTTCTGTCACTGCTGTAGATGACATATTTCCACAGTCTACACTTCACAAATTGAGAGAAACATTTTGCCTCTGCCCAGCCATAAGAACTCCAGTTCCCATTTTTATGCACATTTATTTAGTAGGTACAACTGCTGCCGCTCTCTCTGGCCAATATCCAGTATGGTGTGAAGGAATGTCTGCTCACATAGCAGAGTGTCCCCGTTCCCATTAGCCCATCTATCCTCCAGCCTTCCATAGCAGATGTGGGTGGACCACAGCAAGGGAGAGGGAATATCCATCCATGCCATGATGGATGCTGTTTGAATGAATGCCGTGGAGACAGCCTTTGGATAGTTAGAGGCAAGGCTTTCACTTATATTTCATTGATTTGTGTCTACTGCTTGTCATTTAAAAAACTATTTAAATCACATTTGCTTTGTTGGGACCCTTGGTGACTCATGGTAACTCCAGCAGTTATCCTTTTGCAAACTTATGATCATTTAACTTATTGCAATTTAAGTAGATAGCTTCAGCTGCATAGAGTTTTTGTGTATGCAAATCACGAGTATCATACACTTTACTAGATTACATAGAGCTAGATTCACCTTGGTTTTCCCTTCTCATTCAAATGCCTCAAGTCCAAAAAACATTTCTGAAATTCTCAAGTACTACAGCACCCTCCAAAAATTCCTTTTGGAGGAAGAATTGCTTCCCTTCTAATTTAACCCAGCATTGTTTGCAATCTTATCCTTTGCCCATTTTTCAGTAATTTGGGCTGTTTAACCTTCCTTAACCAACCACCTTGGGGAGGGGGAATTTCTTCACATAACTTACTTTTAGGCTTAGAAAAAGAAAACAGGTCATACTGCAGACTTGTTGAGTGATTATTTGACCTTAAAAATTAAAGGGTACAGGTTACTTTGACACAAGATTACTACAGGTATAAGTTATTATCTTTTTCATATTTGTGTAGAATCATAAACCTGGAAAGAGGCCAAAGAAGCTATCTAGTTAAAGCTGCTGCTGTGAGATAGAGGCCACTTCATCCACCCACTCTCTTCCCAGTAGAGAAACCCGTACTTGAATACCTTGACACAGCCTGTGATGGTTGAGAAGTTGGAATGATGCACACAGCTATAGTATGTAGGAAGTAAGAAAGTAGGAAGGCATGAAGGAAAGGGAAATAGTGTTCATACAAAGAGACAGGAATTATGCACGTTATTGATTGGATCTCCTTCCTAAATATTCTGGTTCCTCTTAAATTTGCTGAGATTGCCCATATGCATGTCTCTTATTCTGTTTTCTGCCTGAGCAGGGCAAGTGATCTCCCCTGCACCTCGCCAACACAATCCTGAGGTTTTCAGGATTCTCAAGACCTGTTTCTGTAGTGCAAAGCTAGGATCCCTAGTCTACATTCAGTTATATCCACATAGATTTCTAAGTCATTGTGCATTTTCTGTTCACAGGAGGTGTATTGATAGTAATAGAAGGTTGTCTGAATATGCCCAGATATAATGCAGGTCTTGGGCTGGGTAAAACAATAGCTTTTCAGAGACTTTAGTATGATAGTGCCAGCAGTTCTAGTTGCATAAATGTTCATCTTTCTTTGCACTTCTATAGTCAAACTGGTTTTGTTCCTTTCGGTAACGATTCAGAAAAGAAGAAAAGATGTAGACAACAATTACTGTATTATAACAATTTTCTTCCATCCTTGGTTCCCTGAGGATAGAGGCAGCAGAATGTCTCAGAATGTCTCAGAACCTTGTTCCTTGTGGCACTTACCTTATCTGTGTGGAAATTTGTAGTGCTTCTTTAGGAAAATGTGAGAGTCAGTTATATACAGTGATAGCAAGTCATTTGCTGGAGTTCAGTAACAGGGAAGGACATGCGATGAGAGATCCATTGGTCAATTTATTTATTTATTTTGTTGTTGTTGTTGTTTTAATAGGATTTGCAGCTAGAGTATGGTCAGAGTCCCCAAGGCAGTTACTTCTTGGGTGCAAATAAGTGAGTATTTTTTAGTAACTCAGTTTATTCTTTTTTCTTTTTTGGCAGTGTTTCTAAATGCATTGATTTATTTAATCAGGAATTTTACATTTCTATACAATGAAATCAGTTGTAAAATTAAGCAATTGAAAGAGTGATTGAAAGTGATTGATGACCAGGTATTTTGCAATCAACATTTAGCTGTTGCACATCCATATATGGCTAAGGTATTTTGGATGGTTGTAGGGTAGGTAGAATGTCTGCTTCCTCATATGCATCTGTACCTTAAAATGTGCCTATGTATGTGTATATATACGTGTCTGTGTGTATGTGACCTAGCTTTAATGCCAAGGTTAAATCAAGTGCCTAGTCACTTCCACAGTGATGGAACCCTTTGAGAGAAGCAGTGTTTTGTGAAAAATAGTTTTGTAGAAAAGTATTTTTTGTTGTAATCCAGAAACTTAAGTTAGTTTAGAAGTAGTGTAGGTGTGAGAAAATAGTGCAAGGTCACCCTAAGTTTTACCATTCTTTTTTCTTATGGCCACACATTACATTGTTTTAGAGTGGTTTCATCCTTTGCTAACTATATTTAAGATAAACTACACATGCCCTAGTCTATATAGAGATGATTATCAGGTGCAATAATTAGCATGCTGATATACAGCTGGATACACTTTAATAGTAGTCTGCAATTAGTTTGCTTCAGATCAAAATTGCACTGTTTCTTTTATCTTAAATAACTGATGTAATTTATTGCATGGCTTACATATGTCAAATCATAAAAAGTGTGTCTGATTTTGTGTGCTTCTGCTAAATGTGTCCAGTCCTTGAATTTTGCTTCTATTTTTAAAGGAGCCTTCTAAAATCAGTTGAAGAAGAACTGCATCAGCGGTAATTCTTAACTTTTCTCTTGATTGCAAAATCCTTTTACTTGTGCACAGATGTTTCTTGTATCTCTCTGTCTGATGCTACTTGTTTGGCCACATTCTTGTCAAGCGCTTACAGAGGATCCTTTGCTTGTCTGTCTTGTAATGATAGTTTACTAAATTAAAAACACTTTTTTAAGGACTGCCAAGAACAAATCTTTGATAGCTGTACACAAGTTGACACTTTGGTGTACTGTTTTAACTCCTTAGGGGACATGTTGCACATCTGGATGATGATGAAGAAGTGGACAGTGATGAGTCTAAACAGTAGGTCCTGTTAATCTTAAAATACGTATCTGCTTCTTAGAGCATTGAGGAGAGTTGCTTCTGACAGTCTTCTCTTTATGAACTTTCCCCACTTCAGTATTTATATGGATGGTATCCTCCTTATAGACCGCTTCCTGTTGGGAGGATAAAGCAGCAGTGGGTTCTCCCCTGGCAGCATAGAGGGGAAGCAGGCAGGGGATATCCATTCTGGTATGGAAGTGGAGGAGCAGGCTGAGATGCAAGTATTATCTTCCCAGGAATTAAACGTTCTCACTTAACACCTGCACAGTCATCCATCACAGAATGCAGTCTGTATTGGTACTGCATATGCCCTGGAGAGAAGGGATAACAGATTCAATACGTAACAAAGTCCAAAGAGTTTGGTCTCTATTCTATCCAACCTGGATAGAAGGCCAGCCTTTTCTAAGTCACACACCTGTGGGCTGGTTTTTCATTAACGAATGCATATTTGTGCAAGTATGCATTAGGACTAATGGACACCTGCACTAATGCAAATACCTAGCAATAGAACAAAATCGTCTGTTATTGAGAAGATGTTGAATAGAAGACTTTTGAAAATCTGCAAAACACACGTGAACAGATAATCAAAATCTGTACATCCTTTCTTTGAGACTATAGTACAGAAACACAACGTTCAGCATATGATCCTGTCCTGATTTCATGATGACATTAAAAGTTCCTTTCCAGCTGCCTAAGTGAAGCATTCACTGCTCCTTAACCTAGAACTTGCCACTGGCAAAATCCAGACTGGTAGTTACTTCAATCGAGTGCTACTACCCTAAGTCAGATCCTTTATATTCTGTATCACAATCGGAATACTTTTATTTGTGCTAACTTACTATATGTAAAAGGATATGTCTGAGAGTACTACTTTATTTGGACTCATGTAATACATCCCAAAAAGCTCACTTGTAGGATTGAAACAGCTCCTCAGTAAGACTTGTGTATTGATGTGCATTTCAGTGTGCCACCTAACACTGAATTAGTGCAAGAGTTTTCCCTCCATTTGGAGTAAGCCATAATATTCATATTTTTGACTTATAGTGCATACAAGCAAAAAACACTGTGGTGGCTCAGATCAAGGGTCCATCTACGAGCACAACATTTTTTTTTCACACAGTGATTAACCAGCTGCCCATGGGAAAATCACAAGTAACACGAGTGTAACAGCACCCTCTTGCTCACATTCCCCAGCAACTGGTGCACATATGGCCTTGGTATGCCTAGGTACACTAGTTGTGCACTATGTACATTTAGCACGTCTGTGTTCACAATAGGCATAGTGCAGTCTTATCCCATTGTGTTCAAAGGACTTACTCTCAGAGAAGAGGGTACAGGATTTTAGCCTTACTTCCACTTTATGTTGCTTTCAACAATGTAATTTTAATGCAAGTTAACAAGCCTGTATTTCCAAAACCTCTTATATAGATAGAAATTCTGTATTTACAAAAGACCATAAACATGCTATTATTTAACAGGACACTATTGGGATTTGGAAAAAGACAGTCAAGGAGAGAAAATGTGATTCCCCATCAATATGTAGGGAATCAAGTCAATAATTTAAACCCAAATACTGGGTAAATAAAGTATTTTATACACAATGTTCTTTTTCTGCTGCTATCTGATTATCTAAGGCTGGGCTTTAGAGTAGGCTTTTTCTTTGGGAGACTTAAATTTATTTGGCAATGAATGCATTGGAAACACATGCATTGACAAAATATCTTGATATGGATTTTAATTGGCTATGATCAAGCTGAAATACAAAAGTGAGAAAAGCCAGTATATCTCATACTCTCATAAATATATTCAAATTAATAATGGTACATCATTTTGAAAAGCCTGGCCAGCATGCAGATGTACTCACTTAAGTCTCTTTAATTTTAGTAGGAATTGTGCATATAATGGAATGTGGGGTTGCAGCTGAATGTTCATAGCCTACTTCATAGCCCTCACTTTTAAATGTTGCCATTTTCTTCTGAGAAATCAACCACCCATAATACCAGAAACTAATCTCTCTATCCCTCCAAATGATTGGTGTTTAATCATATTTGATGGGTTTTCTTCAATAGATTTTGGGTTCTTAATTTTGGTATCTTTAAAGCCTGTATGCACTATATTTATTGTAAATTCTAATACACTAAAATTCCAGTATACTAAAAGCACAATCATACGTAAGTTAAGACAGAAAAAAGACCTACAACTCCCAGTGTGCCCCACCCAGGTCTGCTGGATTGTATGCCTTTGTTTTGTCTCAGATTGTATTGGATTTGCCCTAAATCATGCTGTGAACTTAAATATGTGCTGAGTAACTTGTTCACTATATTTGAAATGTACCATAAACAGAGTGGATGCACAGCATTTCTGTATTTTAATAACATGTAACATAATTCAAATGTTAATTATTTCAAAGTTGATCCTAAACTGCAGTAGAGGAGGCATGTTGCATTTACCATCTTATCTGAAAGCCTCGCATTCAAATCTGTGAAATTTGACCTTGGAAGATATCTTGATAAATAGAATTTAAAGTCATGTGGAATATGATGGATTTGCTTTAGTATAATTTGAGATGGAAACTCCCTGGAAAAGACAATCATGCTAGGAAAAAATTGAAGGCAGAAAAAGAAAAGGAAGACCAAATGTAAAATGGATTGACTCCATAAAGGAGCCACAGCCCTGAATCTACAAGAGCTGAGCAGGGCTGTCATAGATAGGGTATTTTGGAGCGCTTTCATCCATAGGATCACTATAAGTCTGAGATGACTTGCTGGCACATAATAACACAATCCAAGATGGCAAGAATTGCAAGACAGGGTCCCCAGGAGTCTCTCAAAATCTATGGGTCTTGGTTCTTATGGTCTCCACCAAAGTGTAGATCACTTAGGATGGTACCTTGCAAACACTGGACATCTTGCTTTTATACAGCATAACTGGATATTTGTAATTAATTCTCAATTTCCATCTTGTAGCTCAACTATGAAGGCAAAAGTGCCACCTCCTTTACCACCAAAGGTAAGAAGGGTGCCATCTTCCTGCAGGAAATGTTCTTTTTGGTTTGATTCATCCATAACAATCTTGGTCAGATAAGTAATGATTCATTGGACCAAGAATGAGCTGTGTGCTCCACACAATTCATCCTCCCTGATCTCCTTTCACCTTCCCTTCACATGCCTGGCTTTTGCAGAATTTTCTGCTTTCTTAGAAACATTCTTGGAATGTTTCCTATACATTCCAAGCCAAGAAGCTGTTTCGGAGGACAAGCATATGGTCTTGGACAATTGATCCAGGAACCATAGGATGACTTGATGAAAGGCCTTTCTGAGATTGGAGACAGCAGTCTAGCCTCAGAAGTAGAAGTCAGTGATTCAGTCTCTGCCCTCTTGCATTTGGCATGGAGAGACCATGCCAGCTGCCTTTGCAGGGTTTGGAAAATTGAAAAGTGGGTGTTCTGGCTAGAGGCAGGAAACCAGGATACATTTTAAGCCAAGGCCAAAGGATAGGGAGTCAAAAAATTACCTCTGCCATTTCTCCTGCCCTGCTAACTTCAACTTGCCAGAACACAATAATTTTGGAAGTTTGCAGGCTTCTGAACAGAGAGGGCACATTCCATAGGACTGCATCCTTAAGCACCTAAGATTGTTTCCTTGAAAAGATACAGCTTCCTATCTTTTAATAATAAGCCATGGTTTGTTATATCTGAGTGCAGCCATGATGACGATTACTCTTAATGCCTAGATTTCCATATTACTCTCATGATTGCATTCAGTGGCATAATGAGCACAAGAATAATAACAATTGCTGAAACTATTACAACTTTAAAATATTATGGTTTTTAAACCGCAGAGTGTCTTTCCTTCATGACCAGTAACTTCAGCCTTCCCACATGCACTTAGGATTAAACTGTAGTTGTTACAGGGCAATACAAATATTACTTGCAGAAGCCATGTACAGGGGATGGGGAAGGAACCACTGCTTAAAGTCAAGGACCATGTGAGATCCGTTTGATAAGTCTCTGGGATCCAAGTGAAGTGTCCTGAGTTGAATATTGTCCCCCTGCTTGGCCGGGTTTAAGCCAACAAGTGAAAAAGCTTCAGTCCACCTACCAGTGCATCTCCACCTTGCTTCCATGTCATTTGTCCCTCAACCGTTTTCTTCATACCATAGCTAGTTTTAGATAGTCACAAGATCAAACTACGCACCTTCCATGGCCCCTCACTCAAAGTATCTTCTGTCCCTGAATTCTGTACTCTGTCACCTGTTCATAACTACTTTACACCCTCCTGGGGTCCTTAGAGATAGATTTCTTTTTATACCTCCCCCACTATCCCACTTGAATAAGGGCTGCCACTGAAAAAGAATCGCTGCCACAGACAAGGCATAAAGGGCCTTTAAAAAGTAAAGCAGATTAATTTGAAATATAGGAATGAAACACTTACGTCCACTTCAATAACGCTAAATGGGGAAGTAAAACTCCCAACTAAAAGGCTTGGTGTATTTCCTGTAAGAGCCTGATAGAATTTCGGAGCCTGGCAACTGATCGCAGAGCATTTTTACCTCCTTAAATCAGAAAAGAGAGGAGGCCCAATAGAGGAACTACAAAGCTGCTCAGCAGAATTTGGAGATGTGGAACCATCTTTTCATAATCTTGTCAGCCAATGGAGTTGCTCTCACCCCCTCCTAAGGATTGCATTTTTTAGCTGGTTTTAGAGTCCTTTTTAATGAAACTGTATAGACAACTTACTCTTTTTCCCGTGTTAGCCAGGCCCCCATGACACAGCAAGCCTCACTGCATTGGAGCTGCACAGTGCAGCTTGTTACCCCCAGGGCATGCGATGTGCTTGATAGACATTGGAAACAGTGGGTGTCATGAGATCCCTCTACCCTCCTGTTCTCCCCCTTGGGCCTCCCACCATGTGGGGACACTGTGGGAAGTGCAATAGGGGGTGCTGCTAAACAGTGTCCCAGAGGTACTTTTAATCAGTTGGCAGTGGCAGGGATAAGCTGGGCTTCCTCAGCACAAAGCGGTCCATCTCCTTCTGTGGTGAGTGGCAGCAACCTAAGCAAAAGAGGAAGGGATGAGTCACCGTGGACTGGGCTTCAGTCCCAGCATAAAGCAGCCTGTCGCTTCCCCATTCCTTGACACCACCTGCTGCCATGCCCAGTAACAGGGAAAGATGAGAGGATCTTGCCTCCTATCCCCACGGCCTAACATGGAGGTGAAATCATGGTTTAGATTATGCACACGAGCGTACTTGCTTCCCACTCACTGCCACACTTCCCCTTTCTCCAGCATGGGCATGAGGAAGTCTGAAGCATCTTCCTTCCATTGTCGAATTACCAGGGTTTCTTTTAATTGCGGCTTATCCAGAGAGGCCAAGCTCACAAGCCAAGATTTGATTGTGGCTTTTTCAGGCGTTTTGGATACAATGAGAAACTAGTTTGAACTGGAAGTGAAGGCTTCTGAACTTCTACTGGCTGTACCAAAAAAATGGAAGGTGCATGTGAGCCTGAGGCTCATTCAGCGTTAGCGCCAAACATGGTCATAGTTTGAGCTGCCTTCTCTTTAAAAGTCTGCTTTTTCAAATAGTTCTCTCAGCAGACAGATTAAATTTAGCTCGAGAATGCAGAGCCTCTGTTGAATTGTAGTCATTATGTGCATACATTTTCAACCCTATGTTAATACCATTGAGCTAAAACGCAGCTGATACATGTAGATTTTGTGAAACTTTCACCTGTTTTGTGCTTTGGTATTTTTTCCATTGTGTGGGAAATACCTGGGGAGATCATCTAGAGACCGTTGCTAAACCACTCATTATCAGACAGAATTTCAATTGAAGAAGAATTCAGGTTTCATTGCTTTTATGCATGCATTTCCAGTGAAGGAAATTGTATCCCTTTATGCCATTTTTCTGAAATTGTATGGAAACTTAAGATGCTATAAATGTTCGAATGTCTAGCTAGATAGATACTTCAGAGTAATAATTTGTATCTTTTCAGCCTAAATCCGTCTACATACCACAGGACTTGCATTCTTCTGAGGATGATAATCAAGGAACCATAAAAAGATGTCCTGTGTCAGAGAGCCCTGCCAAATCAAGTACTCAGGTCCCACCTAGACCACCTCCTCCTCGGTTACCTCCGCAGAAGTCTAGCGCTTTAGGTAATGAGTCACACTGAATATTACCTCAAATTTGATAAAGTTTAATTTTTCATTCTTATATACATATTCCAGAAGTAAACATTTGCAGGCATGTTCCAATGTGGGAAAGCAGCAAAGGCCTTCAAGACAGAATTTGTTGGCTTTCTTCTTAACATGTTTATACCCCCTTTGCATCAGATTTTATTAATTATATTTATATCCTGCCTTTTTTCCTTCAAGGAACTCAAAGTGGCTTGCATAACCCTCCTCCTCTCGATCTCACCCTATTTAAAATGCAGTCTGTGAATACAGGGTTCATGTCAGTGGTAATGTCATGCTGAGGTGTGTTCTAAGCAGTCACTGAAGATAAACAGAGCAATTTATTTTAGTTATTAAATTTCTGTGCATCCAAAGAGCGAAAGCCCTCTGAGTTCACAAAACTCAGTTATTTATGTAAGCCATAAATTACAGCAGTATAACAACAAACAATCCCACCCCCCTGATACGCACCTTAATGTAGTGAGGGGGTTTGAGAGTGTCTGAAAAGCCAAAAGCAATGCAGGCCACACTTTCTCAATAGGCCGTTCTCCTAGCAAGGTCACCCAAAGTGGAATGGTCAAAGCAGAGACACCGGACTAATGTACATCCACCATCTTCAGGAGGAATGGCCACATCACAAGAGAGTGGATATCTCTAATAGTACTGTTGGTGAAGAAACTCCTGAAGGGCAGCTTGGGTAGTTGAGGAGGGGGATCTTTCACAGGCAGTGGCAGTGAAGTCTAAGCTAACTCTAATTACTACTGTGCAGAAGAAGGCAATTCTAAACCAGTTCTGAATGTTCCTAACCTTGTAAACCCTAGTATGAAACAATCTGAAATGAATTGAGAGATAGTGCCAGGAGATGAGGTTAGAAGGCACTGAACAAGCTACAGGGGAAGAGCAAAGGACAAGTACGAATAGCAATGCCACTAATGACACAACTAGATTAAAGTCAAAGTTGCCTTTAAATGTTTCTTATGAAGGTAATGGAATGAATTCTGTACAACTAAATGGAGACAGAGAGGGATCTCCTCATCAAGAGCCAAATGAGAACAGACACACGAATCTGTCTAGGAAAGATAAGAAGGAAATACTGGTAGGTATTGCTACATTTCCGTTTGCCTCTTTCAGTGCATGCAGACAAACTAAAATGATTTTCTCTTAATTTTAACCTCATATGCCTTGATTGTTTGTTTCATTTCATTATATTTCTCATTTTTGAAGTATCCAATTTTTGTTGTACATGTGCATTAAACCACCTGCATATGACTAAAGCCTCTGGATAGGGTAAAGGAGAGACTAATTCCTGTATGTATTAAACAATGCCTTATTGCACATAGTTGGAACACATGTTGCCATACATATCTGAAAGCTGCATTTCCGTATCTACTGCAGAAGCCCTTCATCGATACAAAGGACAGGAAGAAATTACTTTAGAGTAGGAAAATCCTCTTGCTTGATGAACCTGGCTGGCTTTTGCCACTGTCATACTTCTGGCCCAGAAACTAGCATGTTCTTCCAAATGCACAAGTGCTCTTATTCAGGTATCCAGTGAGAAGTAACAAATTGAGGCCAGAACAAGGGGGGAAAGTGGCAGAGATAAAGCAAAAACAAGGAGCAACAGCAAGTTGAATGAATGAAATTGACTCACCTGAACAGTGACAGAGGAGTCCAAGGCAGCTTCAGAATGATGCCTCTGTATTTGTGGGCAAAGTTACTGGAACTTAGAAAGCAAATAAGGGATGAGGGCAGGGGTGTTTGGAGTAGGGTTCCCCTATTCTAATCTGTTGAAAAGCATGTCAAAGGCACGAGGAGCAGAAGTCTTCAGCATCAAGGTAACATGCAAGAGATGAGGTGAAAGCAGTGATCTGGAATGAGGGCAAAGCTTTAGGGGCATGAAGGTGCAAAAAGCAAACAGGGCTTCCAGGAGTGGGTCTTGCAGGATGGTTGCTTGGCTGTACA
Source organism: Varanus komodoensis (assembly GCF_004798865.1). Classification (NCBI taxonomy): domain Eukaryota; kingdom Metazoa; phylum Chordata; class Lepidosauria; order Squamata; family Varanidae; genus Varanus; species Varanus komodoensis. The sequence goes on from NW_025335568.1 coordinate 61,034,654, forward strand.
CTCTACAAATGCATCCAAGTAATTGAGAACATGTGCCTGAGAAAAGGAGAGGTCTGTGGGCAATGTAGACATTAGTGGGGATTCCTTTTTGCACAGGAGCACTGCAAGGAGACCACCAGCAAAGCATCATGAAGTACAACAAATGCTAGGTTCCAGCAATTCAAAACCAGTTAGTCCTGAAAAACAAAACAAGATTCACAACCCGAACAGAATTTTCAGATGGACAGAAGAGAAATATAACTGTTTGTGCTTTCCCAACTAGCAGGGAGCTTGGCTCTGGATGGGTGTGTGTCCCTGTTAGTTACAGGACCAGCCCACCATTAGGGCAAGCAAGGTACAGTAGTTATTTTTTTATAGCAGGGAAATGGGGGAGGGGAGAGGGTTGTGTGTCCTGCAGCCTGCTCCGTGCCCTGCAAACCGGGCTGCTTCAATGGAGGATGCTATTCCATCCCCAGTATTGAAGAAGGATTCAGCTGCCAAGTCCAGCTGGCTTCTGTACGTTGTATGGGATAGAACTCCATCTTTTTTCTTCAGCTCAGAAAATAAGTATCTTGGGATGGCCCTGGACAACTGGAAAGCCTCTCAGGGTCTCTGGAGTTTCAGTAACCAATACATAAAGTTGCTCTTAGCTGTGTGAACATCTGGTTTTTGCAAGAGCTGCTTAGCCTGAAGCAAAGAATGAGGGGGTTGACTTCCCTGTGTCTGTAGGAGTCAGTGATTGGTCCTGCAAACATATCTGTCTCCAGCTATTGTAATTAGCTCTTAACAGACCTGAGAGACAACTGTCAGGTGTTGTGAGTGGGAACAACTTGTGCTTGGTACCCATTGTTAGCAACTGGTGGTTGAAAAATGACTGGCAGAAAATTGGGTAGATTATTTGAATAAAATGTTAAGGAGTTGGGCTGATACACAGTTTTGTTTTTGTAGTTCACTGTATATGTTTGAAGTAGCTTTAGGTTGTGGTAATCTAATGATAATTTGTGTCTACTACATCTTCATATTTAAATGAATTTAAATCTAAGTAATACATAAAACAAATAATATTTCTTAACTAGTACAGTTATTGTACTTTGGAGTTATGACATCAGGAGCTATGACATGATTTGTGCCTTGCCCCTATAATGAACATACTAGGGAGCCATTGGCTAAGGATGGGGCATGTGTAGCCTCCACTATTGTTGGACTACAACTCCCATCATGCCTCTTCATTGGCTATGCTAGCTAGGGCTGATGAGTGTTACAGTCCAATAATGTCTGGAGGGCCACATTTTCACTGCCATTGCTCTCCACCATCTGGCAAAATGGGAGATGATAATACTGGTTTTTCTTGTAGGGTTGTTATAACATTACAGCTAATTAATACACATGAAGCACTTTGAAGGTTTGAAAGCACAATGCTATGGGACACAGTTGCTTTAGTACAAGCAGGAATTGGCAGACAATGACTGACATTGGTAGCTGAGCTAAAGCTTGGCTACCAAGACCCTGAAGATGGCACAATGTGAACCCAGGGACAATCTCTTGCTCCCCTCCCCAGTTCAAGTTTCTACAAGCTCAGCACAACTGCAGAGACCATCCCCAGTCCTGTTTCCAGTTCACAACTTGGATCATGTGATTATTTTGGTTTCGAGTTGTATCACCTCCAGGCCTCTTCTCCAGTTCGGAGCTAAAGAGTGGGTAGAGACCATCCCCATAGTTGTGCTGAATTCTGAGCCCACCGGAACTGTGAGAACAGGGTAGCTTCAGGCTGAAGAGGGCGCTTTGACTCGTCAGTCTTGCCAGGAGATGATGGTACATCTGCTATAGCAAACAGAATTGTGGACTCCTTAGTTGATGTATCCCCTACCCTTTGGGCATGTGTGCTGTTGTAGAAAGGTCAACTTTAAAAGTCACAGTTTAAATGTACTGTTTTCTTTCCTAGAAACCAATTAGTAATGGTCTTCCTCCCACACCAAAAGTGCATGTAAGTATTAAGTTTTGAACAAGGTGAACTATTCAAATTAATTAAAATGCTGTCTAAGGGTGTTGTGGAGTACAGCTTCGGTTTAAAGATTAAACGACCATACTCAGCTTCAAGAATATTGTGCCTTTAGAACAAATACGTAGTTGAACTGGTTTTTAACGAGTTGCAGAGAGGCAACCATTCCAGAGGAGCCAGGGTAGCATTGCTGTCTCTCCTGCAAACAAACATTTTTAAACTAATACAAAAATCAACCTTATGCAGTCTTCTGACAAGTCTGATTCATGTGTTCTCTTCTGTTTATATAGATTAAGGCATCTTATTTGCTTTGGTGTTTCATAGACAAGGAACTGTGAGTGCCAGTCTGTGTAACAAACATGAGTGGCAGAGAGAGGGATGCATGTAACATTTGGGAATATTGCAAGGGTGAGTTAGGAGTGCACCTGTTGGACACTGCCTCAGTACACATACACTTGATTGTAATATCTCTTGCTGTGTCACTCTTTTAAAAATAGATCAATCAATCAATCAATTTGCATCTCAATTATAATGATAATCTAACTGGGTAAATTTCTTAAACCTTGAAACTTACAGAACTTTTCCAGCCAGTCATGTTTAAATCACTTATTCCCTGCCCCATTAGTAATCAGTTATAGGTATTCATTAAAACAAGAAGTCAAAAATATTAATTCCCTATATGCACTGCAAGGTTGTACTCTTATCATGAAATTGGACTGGCATCAGAAAACAGAAATATAATTTTATAACTTCTAAATTTAATACAATTTAGTATATTCTTTTAAACTGTAACACTTTTATGCTAGAATCCCTTTTGAAAAGGAAATCAGGTATCTAGTTTGAAGATCCTACCTGTTTTAGCATACTTGAATTACCAGAAATGTTGGAGAGCAGGTTGGAGAACTCAGCAACACAGTAAAATGCAGTTTCAGTCTTCATTCTTGTAGGGACAGCTTGCCCTACTTTCTTCTGTATAGCTTAACAGTATTAGGTTTAAAGTTTTCAGATTAAAGAAGAGGATTTTCTCCTGAAACCTAACAAAGTGTGTTCTTCTATACATCTTTCAGTTTGCATTCATAAGCTTTAAGAAATATTCCTCAAACAGAAGGCTTGAGAGATTATTTTTTCCTGCTTTGTTTTTTTAATGAGCAGGAGATAATAAGATACAGTTAACATGTTTTTACTCCCCAGCATTAAAGTATAAGTCATGTAAAGAGGTCCTTGAGCTCCTGTACTCAGCCCACAGCCATGTATACGTAACCTTCCCTGAAAGGCAAAATGAACACCTAGAGCACGTGATCCCACAATCATCTGCACATAGGATTCTTCCTGATCTTGTGTAAATAAGTTTTGTTATTGGTACATTTTCTTTACAAAAGTGCAGTGAAAACTGATCATGAGTGAAACATTTAATGAGGGTTTTGTTTTGTTTTTTTTAAATCATTATTTGTTATATAAAAGTGAAATAAATGCTAAGGAAACCTTAAAAACAAGGACAATTTCATATTTTGTCTCTCTTTTTTATATTAAAAACATACTCCCTGAGATTTTCCATATCATAAACTAAAATGGTAGTTGTTTTATAGATTTTTTAAACCAAGAAAATGGTTAGAAAACATGGGTGGGGCATGAAGGCTGACTGCCACAGTTATTTTTAGCATAGGTAGTATTTCTGACTGGATTTGTTAGTTACTAAGGGTGCCGTCCTGTGCCAGTTTAGACAGAAAAATGGCTGGAGTGTGCTGGGAGTCGTACAGCTTTTTTCTGTTTGAACTGACATAAGATTGTGCCTTATTTGGCTCTCTCTTTATTTCTCTGATAGTATACTTAAGTCCTTTTTTTCAGCAACTTTTCTGGAGTAAGCTGCCTCTCAGATGAACAGTGTGCTTGGGATTAAGGTTGAGGCAAAACTGCACTTTGTCCTGGATGTGTATATCTAAAAACATCCTGTTGGCTTGGTTCACACATAATGCTACCCCATTGTTGAGTTAAACCATGGGTTGCCATTACATGTAAACCCAGAACCAGTTAGAGACCCTCAGCCCAACCCTCACAGGGTTGTTGTGAGGAGGAGGAGGAAGAGAATTATATAAGCCACTTTGAGTTCCTTGAAAAGAAAAAAGGCAGGGTATAAATATACATAAATAAATACCATGGATTGTTTTGCCGAGATATAGAAGCACCAGCAAGAGGAGTTAAAAAGACTCAGTCTTCCTACTCGTCAGTACTTAAGTGCAGTAAAGGCATTTGTTATACAGGGGAGGAATTGGGTAAAATGGAAGGGAAACAGCAAACTCAGGGACTGAGCATATAAAACATAGTTGATTCATCACCAGCTAGGTAATTACTTGACAGAGCAATAAACTATGGGCTAGATAAATCATGGGCTAGCATTACGTGCAAATTAGGGCTTTGTTTGGGCATTGTTCTTCCTGCTATGTTCCTTCAACTTCTTTAACCTCATTCTGTCTCATTTGCCAATTTAATCTGATAGCCTATGGCAGCCCATGTGATTCTTCGGTCATATTAGGAAGTTAACATCTGATATTGCAGTGCATTGAACACACATAAACAAAATGTGGCTCGCCACAGCTAATTAAATTGTAGGCAAATGAGAAAAAGGCTAGTCGGTGAAAAGCATCAGCATAATGGCACTGAGGAGCAAGAGCAACCCAAAGAACAAAGGAATGCAGAGGTGGTATTAGTCCAGCAGGCTGGAGCCCTGAATCTTTCATTTGATGCCCCAAATCTCTGGGAGACCATTAGCCCCACCAGTCTGCTGTCCATGGGCACTGGCTGAAATAAAGGTGCAGGAACTACGATGCATTATTGCACTGGATCCCTCTGAACTAGCAGGCTTTTTGCCCAAATGTGCTTCCCTTCCTGCATCTCCCCCAATCTTTCTGGCAGCATTTTTCCCCACTGTCCATACATCACATTTTACAAATAGGGGTCTTCTTAAGGGACAGGTTCTTTCAAAATAAGCACAGTCTTTAGAGTCTGCATAAATTAAAACATATGCTAATTTATTCATTTCTTTTGTCCTGTGGGCCTGGGTTTATCTTTTCGAAAGCTTATCCTTTCGAAAGCTAATAGAGAAGGGATCCCTGATAACATTGAAATAATGCAGGTGTTTCTCAAGGTGAGAAGTACTTCTTTAGCAGTTTGGCTGCCTTGAATGTGTTAATTTCTGGGAAAAGCTGACCTTAAAAAACATGCAGTGCTGTGCCCCAATGAAGCTGAATCCTTTGTTTTAAATGGTGTGTGGTTTTATTTTTCACAGATGGGCGCTTGCTTTTCAAAGGTTTTCAATGGATGCCCTTTAAAAATTCATTGTGCAACCTCATGGATAAATCCTGATACAAGAGGTAATAATTGCATGTAAACTTTGTATAAGTTTTGTATTCACAGTGTGTTCCCACTAAACCAAAAGAAAAAGAAACAGCTGAAAACTATTTTGTGACCATTTTGGTTGCCCCGCTGATACCCAAAGACATCCTTCTCCCAGGCAGTTAAACAAGATGGATGCTTTTTTCTGTTTTCTGTTGTGAAAACAGGATTCTCTTACCAGGATTCTCTCTTAAGCTGAAAACTTTAGAAGACCCTTGCTGGATCAGACCAAAGGTCCATCTAGCCCAGCATAGTTTTCACACAGTGGCCAACCAGCTGTCCACCAGAAACCCACAAGTAGGATATGAGTGCAGCAGCACCCTCACACCCATGTTCCCCAGCAACTAGTGTACATACACATACTGCTTCCAATACTGGAAGTAGCATAGGACTAGGAGCCAATGATAGCCTTTCCTCCATGAGTTTGTCCAGTCCCCTTTTAAAGCTGTAAAAATGTGTGGTCATTAGTGCATCTCATGGGAGTGAATTCATAGTTGTGCACTGTGTCAAGTATCTGTCCTGAATCTCCCACAAATGGGTTGACTGTGGATTCTAGTATTGAGAGAGAGAGAGAGAGAGAGAGAGAGAGAGAGAGAGAGAGAGAGAGAAATGGCTTCTTCTCCACCTCCCATATACCATGCATACTTTTGTACAACTCTATCATATCTCCCTTTATTCAGCTCTTAGGCAGCAAGTGCCCCTTCCTCTCTGGTTGTTCCAAGAATTAGTGCTGGACTTAAGTCAATGCAGCCCTTGCCAGATGATTTTTAGACCAGAATGTATTCCTGAGACAGACTACCATCCAATTTCCAGCCTTGTACACAGGAAACATTTTCTCCAAGTTGTCTCCAAGGCTTGCACCTTGGCTCAAGTATCACACTTCTGAGTTGGACAGATCATTCTGAGATTCTTCATTCTGTTGAAGATTCTGCTGTCTTGAATAATCATCCTCCATGAACTTGCTACATTGGCATTCAATCCTGACTTAAGATAATTTTATGAATAAGGCCTGATCTTACACATGCCTCAGAATGGAATGGGTAGTATCTTCAAGTGTAAGAACAAGTTGTACCAAGGAGTGCAGATTGGGTATACTGTAGTTGAATGCACTCTCATGTAAAATTTCTCTACAAGAAAAGAAATCACAAAGATAAATTCTAGAAATTCTAGCCCAGCTAGTGCTTTCTCCTGTTTTAGTTTTCTGCTTGCAGTGTTTTTTTTAAACTTACACTAGCATTCAGAAATAAGATACTCCACCTGCTGATCAGAAAGAGGTACAGTCTGTTCTTCTTCATTAATACTTCACTGTTCTGCATTTTGTAGATGTAGCTAAATTTAAATAGCACTGACTCCAGGATAGGGCAAACCTTAAACCACTGATAGACACTTTGTCCATTATCATTTTGCACGAGACATAAAATGGTCCCAACCCACCCTCGTTCTTAAAATAAGAATTGTGGTTATACTTTTAATATTTTTTATGGGAAGACTAAATAGCTGGGTGTCAGAATACCTTAAAGACTGCCTCCCTCCGCCCAGTTGATGGTTGATCTTCCTCAGAGGTCTCTGTGGCTTCAGATGTTAGGCAGATGCTGCAGCCCTTTTCATTGGTGGTCCACCAGTTTTGTAATTGCACCTGAGGGAGGTTTGTTCACTACTGCAGGCAAATAGCTCTTGATTTGCTGAGATCCAGCGCCTGGGAAATACCTCTTTGTTGACTTTAGCTTAACATTTAAATCCTATGGTGAGGGGGATTGTCATTTCAGACCATGCACTGAAATGAAAGCAGAAAATTTCATTCTCCTTCTCTGGCACAAAGTGCTTTAATGTGGGGTGATGTTCCTCCTTAATGCTTAGCTTGTATATATAATTGTATATCACTTTTTATAATCTTTTAGCTACTCTGAGAAACTTTTTCTTAATAAAGTGAGATGTTTTAATATATTTGTTTCTGTGCAGACCAGTACTTGATATTTGGTGCTGAGGAGGGTATTTACACATTAAACCTTAATGAGCTCCATGAAACATCAATGGAACAGGTTGGTGTTCAGATTTTGACTTTTCTGTGTAGTGGCATGAAAGTAGTGGTTCAAATCCAAGACCTATTTCATCATGTGATCCAATATATTTTGTTTCTGTTCTTAAGGACTTCTCTCAGTGGATAACTGTATTGGGACTGAAATTCTTTAGGACCAGGTTTTATCTATTCCTGAGAGTAAAGGCAATTGAAAAAAAAGTCTAAACTTGTGAAATCCATGACTCGTGGGGGATTTCTAATCACCAAATCTGTGAATAATGTGCTTATAAGTTCATACTGAGTCTTAAGTCCAAAAGTGATAGGAATTTGGATGAATGTAACATTTTATGAAAGTACTCTGAGTACAACTAGTAAGAGGCAGCTCTTTTTCATTTGCTTATATTAAATGCTAAAGAGTTGATTTAATATGTCTATGCTGCTTTTCAAGTTCAGCTCAAAGCATTCACAATAAAATTGTGTGTGCGTGTGAGAGAGAGAGAGAGAGAGAGAGAGAGACAGAGAGAGAGAGAGAGAGAGAGAGAGAGAGAGAGAGAGAGAGAGAGAGAGAGAGAGAGACGGATGGATACAACAAGTGTTCAGCCTGTTCTGGATGAAGTTGTATTCCTTCTGAAGGAGCTCATTCATAGCTTGATGGTTCTCTTGGCGTTATATTAGGCACTTGAGATTCAGGCGATCTCAGTGGCATGGAGTGCCTTCTGCCAGCTTAGATTGGTGGCTGAGCTATGTCCTATTTGGACAGAGATAAACTGCCTTCTCTGAGGTCCAGTAACCTCCAAATTAGATCAGTACAATGCACTGTATATGCGGGCTGCCTATGAAGATGGTTCAGAAGTCATACCTTGTACAATATGCAGTGGAGCCATACTGATAATGGGGACCAGAGGCTCTGAATATTTAACATAAATTCTGGTCCACTTACACTTGCTGCCTGTACATTTCCAAACCCAACTTATGGTGTTGAATCTGACCTATAATGCTATAAATAGCTTTGGACCACAGTACCTGAAGAAACTTCTCTCCCAGCATCAACATACCTGTATACTACAGTCATCTGAGGCCCTCCTCTTACTACCTCCTCTAAGAGGGGTTTGAAAGGTGGCAAGAAGAGAGAGGGCCTTATTTGATCCCTCAGTTATGAAATAATCTCCCCATTGGTGCCTATGTGGCACCAACATTGTCATCTTTTGGTGACAAATGTACTTTGAGACTTCTGGTAGCATTGGACTGGTGTTAACTGGATCCTGAAATTCCTTGTTTTTGATTGTTTATACTTGTTTACACATATCCGTGTGTGTGCACACATGTGCATGTATTGTCTGTTTATATGCTCATATATAATACTGTATTTTCAGCAGTGTTCATTTTTGTAAGCCAGCTGGGGAGCTCTGGCTGTTGAGTGATATTGAAATGGTAAGAAATGAAATTAAAGTAGCAGCCTAATATCAAAATGCAGTAACACATCAAGCAGTGTAATGCCAGTATGCAATTCAATAAACAATATAGTTTAACACATATAATGAAATAAGATTTCAGAAAAAAAATCAAGACTTTATTTCCAAGTAAAGGCACCTAAACCAGTAAACCAACTGCATAAAAATAAGAATAATCTAAATGTAGAACTCCAAAATGTAAAGCATAACTGCATGTAAGACAACTAATTCAGACAATTCATCCTGATAGGTCCATATCGACATCCAGCATCCCTACTAGAGCCACTCCACAAACTATACAGTCTCTGCTCTTGCTTGGGCAGCATGACCATTGTCACCCTCTCACACAGGAGATAATAGAGTGAGTGTTCTTGAAGCTAAGGATCTGTGCCATTGTGGCATCCTGGAGACCAGCTCAAAGCAAAAAGCCCCACTGGGGTTGACAATAAAGGATGCTCTATTATGAGCTGCCTTGTGAGAATACTAGCTCCCTGGAAGCAGTTGCTGAACACTAGCCCAGTACCAGCTAACCTGGCTCCTCTGGAATGGGCCTTCCTTTCCCATCCTGGGGTCTGCTTGACTTGTGCCACTATGAGAAGGAGCAAGGAAATGGTACTCTTTTGCTCTCATCCTCGTCAGTAGAGAGACTCTGCTAGCCCTGGGCTTATTTTACAATCCTTCTAGGGCAGCCTTTTCATATAAAACCAGTCAGATATGTTGGACTACAACTCCCATCACCCTAACCTAGTTATGATGGGAATTCTGGTCTAGCACATCAGAAAGGTACCTGATTGAGGAATGCTGTTACAGACTGTTAAGTGAGAAAGCATGCTCAACTACTGTTGTTTTTAAATTTAGGAGCGTACAAAAAGCCAAAGGTCTACCTAGTCCAGCACTCCTATACACAGTGGCAACCCAGCTGCCCTCAGGACTGCACAAGCAGGATGGGTGCAAGACCTCTGCTGTCCAAGCTCCTCGGTAACCAGTGTATATAGGCCACCACCTCTGCTAAATGAAGGAGCATGTGGCCAGCAAGGCTAGTAGCCATTGACGGCCTCCTCCCTCAAGAATCTGTCCAGTCTACTTTTTAAAACATCCAAATTGGTGGCTGTCACCACTTCCCTTGGCAGCCTTCTCTAATTCCATAGTTTAACTGTACGTTGTCCTAGCCCTCCCACCAGTCAGCTTCATATGATGACCCCGGGTTTGAACATTGTAGACGGGGGAGAAAAATGTCCTCCTTTCCACTTTCTCCACACCATGCATTATCCCAAACACCTCTGTCATGCCTTCCCTTCCTTACCATTTTTCTAAGCTCTTGTGGCTGCTTCTCCTAGAGAGGTTCCTTTAGCAGCCTGATCAGTTTCGTTGCCCTTCTCTGTACTTTTTCCAGCTCACTAATGTCCAGGTAAGTCAACCTGAATTGAACACACTATTCTAAGTGCAACCATACCAAAGATTTATATATGGGGAGTAAGATCTTGGCAGTTCTTTTTTTCTAATCCATTCCTCATTATACTTAGCATGGAGTTTGTCTTTTTCACAGCAGCTGTGCACTGGGCCAGCATTGTCAAGCTGGCGGCAGCTACCTCAAGATCCCTTGCTTGCTTAGTCACTGAAACCCCATCAGCATATACTTGAAGCTGGGAATTTTTTTTTGTCCCAACATGCTTGAATTGTGCTGTATTTAAAGTCTATACTGTCCTTGGGAATCTTGTACTGGAGGGTGACTTATAAATTTAGCAAAAAACATTACTTGAGATGCTACCTCAAATAACAATTTCTTATTTACAATCTCATTAGAAATGACATTCTTGACATTGTTTTCTCTTATCAGCTATTTCCCCGACGATGCACATGGCTCTATGTAATGAACAACTGTTTATTATCAATATCTGGTAAGATCTTCTTTTGCATAATTTGGAATGTGAATGTCTGTGGTCATACATGCCACTATTTACCTTTTTAAGGCATATTTGCCATTTTATTTACAGGTAAAGCTTCTCAACTTTATTCCCATAATTTGCCTGGATTGTTTGATTATGCAAGGCAAATGCAAAAGCTACCAGTAGCTATCCCAGCACACAAACTTCCTGACAGAATACTTCCCAGGTAAATTTAGGTTTCTTTATCTTTCTTTTTTAAAATGTGGCTCAAAAGCACAGTTTTGAATTATCTCTTTTAATTAACTGTTTATGAAAATGAGTTTTAATTAATGACTTATGAAAGTCATTTCATAGATGAATTGGACCCCTGAGGAGAAGTGTGGGGAGAGAGTGGAGGAGGAGTTGAAAAAACCTGGAAATGTAAAAATGGACTATTCAGGGTTTTGTTTTTTTTAATGGGTTGCATCCAGTTGGTGTCCTCCTATGATGGGAGGTCCTTTGATCCAGCAGAGATTCCCACTGGAAAAAGGGAGAAGGGACGTTTTAGCTTATAAAATAGAAAACAGGAAATAATTAAAAAGTCTACATTTACATTAGATCATGGGAGGAATAAGATTACAGGGGGAGGAATTGGCTTCTTTCTTTGCTCATATTCAGCATGGAAAAGAAAGTATCTGGTGAACAGTACAGGAAATAGGAGGAATCTTACAGCATGAGTATAGAGAATATTAAACCTCTTCCACATGCTGTGCCACTTAAATTGAGGTTTGGTTGAGCTGCCTCCTCTGTACCTTTATAGCTCTACAGATATGGGGCTAGCAAAACTGCATTTTGGAGGACAGGTTTAATGCACTGTCCCATTAAATCTTCTACCCTTTAGATTGTGAACACCTCCCCCCCTCCCAAAATTGATAGGGAGCAAAAACTGAAACCAGGCTCCATCATGAGACCTCAGCTTGAATTTGCATTTTTTTCTTTATATCTTCCAGGAAATTTGCAGTTTCTGCAAAGATCCCAGACACTAAATGGTGTCAGAAGTGTTGCGTAGGTAAGTAAAGATACAATCTAATTTCCCTAACTCTATCTCTTATGGTAATTTGTGCTTGCATGACTTTGGCAATAAAATGGTTGGCTTGAAATGTCACATGTACTGTATGAATCTGCTTTAGTACCATTATTTATGAGGAGTTATCAGATGACTTACTTATTCTGGATAAGGATAGGTTTTGTAAATGAATATATATTTAATCTTTTAACTATGTATGTTCCAGTGTGGATTCTCAGGCTGGCATATCTCGCTGTATGTGCTGACTTTAAAGTACACAGCCAAAGTGACTCAGAGCCTTCGGGAGGAGCCAATGTTGCCATCTGGTCCACAATTGATGGATGAGTTCCAGTTGTTGCGGCCTGATGATGTGGACAAGGTGCTTGGACAAGTATGTCCTACCACCTGCTTACTGGACCCTTCCCCATCTTGGCTACTCAAGAAAACCAAGGACGGGATTGGGACCTGGATCCTGGAGGTTGTCAATGCCTCTCTGAGGGAGGGCTGGGTACCTGCCCCTTTAAAGGAGGTGGTAGCCCGGCTTGTCCTATAGAAGGCTTCCCTGGATCCAGAGATGGCCACCAATTATAGACCGGTGGCCAACATCCCATTTCTGGGCAAGGTATTAGAGCAGGTGGTGGCAGGACAACTCCAAGCACTCTTGGAGGAAACTGATTATCTGGACCCATTTCATTTCGGCTTCAGACCCAGGCATGGTACTGAATCTGCCTTGGTTGCCCTGTACGATGACCTGTGCAGGGAGAGAGACAGGGGGAGTGTGTCCCTGTTGGTTCTCCTGGATCTCTCAGCGGCTTTTGATACCATCGACCATGGTATCCTTCTGGATAGGCTAGCAGGATTGGGGGTAGGGGGCACTGCTCTGCAGTGGTTCCGCTTCTATCTCAATGGCAGACTCCAGAAGGTGGTGCTGGGGGACTATGGCTCTGCACCATGGCAGCTATGCCATGGAGTTCCGCAGGGTTCCATCTTGTCCCCCATGCTATTTAACATCTACATGAAACTGCTGGAAGAGGTCATCAGGAGGTGTGGGCTGCGGAATCATCAGTACGCTGATGATACCCAGCTCTACCTCTCTTTCTCTACCAATCCAGGTGAGGCAGTGGCTGTACTGAACCGGTGCCTGGCCAAGGTAATGGGCTGGATGAGGGCCAATAAACTGAAGCTCAGTCCAGACAAGGCGGAGGTCCTGTTGGTAGGTGGATCGGGCTTTGGGATGGGGGACTTTGACCTAGTCCTGAATGGGGTAGCACTCCCTCTTAAGGACAGGATCCGCAGCTTGGGCGTGCTCCTCGACCCAGAGCTATCGTTGGAAGCTCAAGTGACCTTGCGGTGGCGAGGAGCACTTTCCTTCAGCTTTGGCTGATCCATCAGCTGCGTCCCTACCTGGAGAACGACTGCCTGGCAACAGTGACACATGCATTGGTCACTTCCTGATTAGACTTCTGTAACGTGCTCTATGTGGGGCTGCCCTTGAAGACAGTCCGGATACTTCAATTGGTGCAAAATAGAGCTGCCAGGCTGCTGATGGGGACTGGGCGTTGTTCTCATATAACCCCAGTCCTCCGTCAGCTCCACTGGTTCCCCATTGAAGTCTGGGCCCAATTCAAGGTGCTGGTTATCACCTACAAAGCCCTGAATGGCTTGGGACCTGGTTATCTAAAGGAGCGCTTGCATCTATATATGCCCTCCCGCCCCTTGAGATCGGTGGCAGAGGCCCTTCTCCGGGAACCCTCTGTGAAGGATATTAGGAGGGTGAGTACTCGGAGAAGGGCTTTCTCTGTGGTGGCGCCCCACCTATGGTATGTGCTCCCCAGAGAGGTCCGCCTGGTGTCATCGTTATTTGTTTTTCGGTGCCAGGCCAAGACCTTTTTATTTAAACGCCATTTTAACTGTTAAGTTTTATTTGTTGATTTTAAACTGACCAGGCTGTTTCCATTATTTTATTTTATGTATTTTATTTATTCGATGAATTTATTTGTATTTATATGTGGGATTTTATGATTGTAAGCCACTCCAAGGCTTATGTGATGAGGGCGGCATACAAGCTGTCTAAATAAATAAATAAAACAAGGGGCCTCCTACTCTCTGCAAATCAGTATGTAGGGACAGTTGTGTTTTTGTAGGGATGTGCTAGGGAAAGTCTGAGCCTAGGGATCCCTAGGAGGGAGAGCCTCATAGGTGACCCTTAAATATATCAGTCCTCTTTGCAATTTTCCATGCAGCTGCATAATATCAAGGGAAAGATGGGAAAGTGTATAGGTGTCAGGCTTTAATACTAGTTCTTCTCTCTGTGCAAGTAATCTCCATTGCTCTCAAAGACTAAAAAATGGCATTCTTTCCAGATATGGTCAGTTCAATGCCTATTGCCCCAGCCAGAATGGCCAACAGATCTGGAAAATGCCAGTTGGGGAAAGATCTGCTAAGTCACTGCTATCAGCCTTTTGTCTTAGAAAAATGTGGAATTTACAGAAGATTAAAAAGCCACCAACATGATAAGCTACCACCTCATCACAATACTGGCCTCCAGTTAATGTGTTTCTAAGCAAGGCCAGCGTGATCAATAACCTACACTACCAACTTTCTAAATGTCAAGTTCTAAAGGAATTAGAAAAGACATAAAGCAAGCAAGCACTTGCTGAATCTGTCTCAAGTAATTTAAGAATAAAAGCTTCAGTACTGATTAGTAACAGTGTTGTAATATATCAGTATTACTTTAGATAGCATTGCTATATGCTGTCCAAAGAGATGCTGTTTTACAAAGAATGAGAAGCTAGTCCCTATCATGGGGCTTACAATCTTAAAAAAACACACTCAACAGAAGAGAAGGTAAAGGGAAATGGAAATAAACAGGCAAAGAATATATTCTGCTTCCAGGTACTTTGACTTAGTTACAACAGACTATTTCATGCTTGGGGTGGTGATGGACACCTCTGGCCCTCCAAATGTCTTGGCAATACAGTTCCAGTCACACCTGGTCATTTACCAATTCTGTTGGGCTAAAGTGTGCTTGAGTCCAGTAACATCTGAAAAACACCCAAGTTTCCCTGTCACCTGACTGAGGAATTTGTTCCAAAGGAGTCAGAAAAGGGGAGTGTTGGGGACAAATTGGGAAGGAGAGGGGGAGGTGGTTTATGGAGGTATTTGGAGAGGCAGTTCAAACAAGGGGGTAACAAGAGAGAAAGGATAGTGTAATTTCACGGAGCAGGAGACTTATGGGTAGCTAAGTGTGGTGCTGAAACTATACAAGGAATAAATGAGGGAAGCAAGATAATAGAAGAACTTGAAGCCAAAATGTTTGGGCAGGATCTGAGCACAGATAATGCTAAATTTTCAAGGGACTGTCATCCTCATCTTTAATACGTCAATAGTCATGATTTTCAAAAAAAAAATGGGTCAAAGAAATTGTCAAGTAATGCAGTGGAAAGTTCTGAAAATATTAACACCATCTGACTTGTAGTTCCAATAAGGCCCCCCTCCTCACTATATGATATTATGAAATATAATCTTACCATTGTATATGTAGCCCTGTGGAGATGAGGCTTTGTCATTTGAGAACATTTGAGAGCTGGGGTTCAGCATTGTATCATCACACTTGACTTCCATACTTTGGATGTTGGTAGAAATGAGAAATTGACACACATAGGTCTAGTTTGTCTGTTACTCCGTCAGATGCAGAACAAGTTGGAAAGGAATTGGATGTTCAGAGACCTGTATTCATCAGCGATGCTCAGTGCAGGGATATTAAATATGCCACCATCATCTCAATATTCTGGATAGGATCTGACCTGCTTTGCAGTTACAGAGATTGAAGTCCCTGTGAGATTTGAATTGTACAACTATTGCTTTAATTCAATACCTGGAGAAACGCAGTCCTTATTTTTTCTGTTTGCTAGCAATAATTTAAACCTATTCCCAGAGGGACAAAGCATCCCACAGCAACTGTCCTGGCCTGCAGTAAGTTAATATGGACCATGAAGCAGTGGTAACCTCAGCCTTAAATCTTGGCATCTTACTGTCTTGCATTTTCTCCCTTTATGTCAAAGTCTGGATTTAATCTACAAAAGATCCTGCACTAATCCCATTGCTATATACAGGCAGCTCAGTCCTAGCAAACAGGGAAGACAGATACCCATTACTTGCCAGGCAGTTGTCCAAAAATAGCATCTACATGCCAGGAACGATGAAGTGCTTGGGATACTTGCATAGCTATCTCATCTCACTCCCATATTTGCTAAGACTTTGGATGCCCCTTTAATGGTGTACCAGTTAAGAAGAATTGGAGCAGTGCAGCATCATAGGTCTTTTGTGGATCAGGCCATACAATGTATTGACCTCTTCTAAGTCCTTTACTCTACCCTAAGCTATTATATTTTTTTTTACAGTGAGAAATCCTTACTCAGGCCACAAATATCTTTGTGGGGCACTACAGTCGAGTATTATCCTTTTAGAGTGGGTTGAACCAATGCAGAAATTCATGTTAATTAAGGTAAGTTCCCTTGCAAAATTTCTCTTAATTAAGCATTCTTTACAACAGAATTTTAAAACTTTTAAATTTAAATTTAATTTTTAAAATCTGTATATAGTAGCTAAAATTATCAGGGAAGCATGTATGCCCTGAAGGAAACCCCTAGTTTGCTAACATAGATGCATATCCAGCAATAGGAGAAGAAAAGGGCACTTCATGGTCAGAAGTCCTACAGTGCCAAAGCTTCTTCATTTCTCTGATGCGCTATTAGCAAGCAAGACAATACTGACCCTTGACCTGGCTTAGTGTTTTTTCTCTCCCGTTGGTGTTGGTGGAAGAGAATTTTTTTTAAAGAAATGGAATAGGGAGAAGGAAAACTCTGCCCTCCCATCCTTTGCATGAGCATAGCAGGAGTTGATGGAACTTAGGAAGTGACGGCTCCTCTGCCATGGATTGTCACCTCGCCTCCAGTGTCCTTATATGGACTACAGGGCAAGTTTATAAATGCAGTAATAAATAAAATATTTCCTTCCATGCATTCAAATGGCTATAGTCATGGTAGACCAAGATTTCTGTAAGTGCAACAGCAAGCCAATTGGCGGTATTGGAGATTCTTGGGTCTGTGCTGCAAAAGACTACAGAAAAAGCTTATTGTACCAATAGCGATGGCAGAATCCACATACAAACCTTATTTGTTCTGTCAAGTTGTTACAGTGATAATGTTTGATGTTGTTATGTTAACAGTCCCATAATGACTTTGTGGCTAACACTTTTCTTAATTTAGCACATAGACTTTCCTGTACCTTGTCCATTGAGGTTGTTTGAAATGCTGGTCGTACCTGAACAGGAATTTCCTTTAGTTTGCGTTGGTGTAACTAAAGGGAGAGACTTCAATCAGGTGGTGAAATTTGAAACTGTCAACCCAAATTCTACCTCTTCATGGTTTACAGAAACAGGTTTGTGAATTATTTTGTTCAGCTTTCCTAGTACAGTTAATTAGAGCATGGCCAGACCAAGCATAATGGTGGCTCCAGAGAGAGAGAGAGGGTTGTCCAAATCGACAGACAGGGTTTTTGGTGCATGGATGATAGTGGCCAGCTTATCCCTGGGAAGTAGAATTAACATGTGACCAGCCAAAGCTGATAACACATGCTCCTTACCACAGAATTCACTTGGGCTCCTAATGACATTGGTGAAATTAGGAGTGCCTATTGTTTTTCAGACAGTGTAGTCCTCTCTAGAGCAGACAGTAGGCAATTGTACTTGTGCCTGGAATTGCCCACCCATAGAGGCTGTCTCTTTGTGGGATTCAGCCTTCACTCGTTTGGCCCCACATTCAACCCATCACTGTATCCAGGTGCTAATTTACAATAGGGAAGCATTTTTTTTCAGTTTGCATATAACTCAAAAGTGCCTATTTGGAGCCTCAAATGTGAGTGTAAATGGAAGTGCACAATTTCTGAAAATTTTAACACATTCCCAAACTTTCATTTATATTCACAAAATACGCCCTTTAAAAAAAACGTGCAGTTTAAAATGCTGAACAAGTTAAAGTGTGCTATTATAGCTTAATTGTGGGAAAATGAACATTGTTTAAAGCTGTGCATTCTTGAAGTCAATGGAAGAAGTGTGCACTTTTGAAATATGCATACTTTTCACATTCAAACGAACAGATAAAATAGTTAAAAAACAAGGGAAGAGCCAAATCAGGCTTTGACATAAAGCTAGAATTTTAGCAGCATGAGCATCCGTGTTTCTTCCATCCCTAAGTCAAACTGTGCAGTTGCTCTTGATTCAGATGTTGCAGCAAAATAAAGCCAGATGTGCATTGATGACATATTGCTCCAAATCTCCCTTAATGTGCTGTATTCACATAGTACCAAACCAACCAGTATCATATGTACATTGATTCTGATAAAGAAAAATTGCCCTGGATTCTTATGCAATTCAAATAGTTAATTATTTGACTCATCTCGCTTAAGATTATAATTACTCACGAATGTCCATTAATCTTATTTCTGTTATAGATACTACACAGACAAATGTTGTTCATGTAACACAGTTGGAGAGAGATACCATTTTAGTCTGCTTGGATTGTAAGTGACATGTGACCTAGATAAACATATTCCAAAAGGGTGCAAGATTTAGGAAAAACTGCTGAATGATATATGTTGTTTGTTTTTCAGGCTGTATAAAAATAGTCAATTTACAAGGTAGATTAAAATCTAGCCGAAAACTATCTTCAGAACTCACATTTGATTTCCATATTGAATCAATAGGTAAGTTTTAGCCTTTATCCTTCATCAGATGGCTCTTCAAATATCTCATTATATAATACATAAAGGACCATGCAAAGGTGAGAGGATGCACAGCACTCAGCCTTCTGTTTTTATAACACACCTTTCTTTCTGCATATTTCTAAATACAATTGTGGCTTTAAAAGCCAGTTAGGACGGATTGTAAATTATTTCTTTTTAAAGTTGCTAGACTGTAAACTGCTTTTAAAACAAATAAAAAAAATCAAGAGAAAAAGGAAAATATATGACTCGGGCACTGTTTGTAAAGGACATTATTAGATAAAATCCTACTTTATAAAATATAAACTTTTAATATCCCTGGAAATAAGGATGACATGTACAAAAGTATAATTTGCAAAGATGGTATCTGGGAGTTTGTAATGAGTTCCAATGTTCATGCCTATGGGTTCTTATATGTTATACAGATATAGATATATTTTTCTTGAACTTAGATTTAAAAACATTGTGCCGTTCAAATAAAGTGGCTATTGTAGCATTAAATGTGAGTTTTTGCCATTTATCGTTTGGGTTCCCATAATCTCTTAGAGATGTAGGATGTATCTAGAGTTATATGTGTGCAGTGGAGCAGATGGAAGTGGGCATCCCTAGCCCTCCCTCCTCTCTATGACAGCTTGTGCAAACTCCCAAAAGTGCTACACAAAACTCAGATCATTGTGGAGTACTGAAGAGAAAAGTGAAGGACCCTGGAAACCAGGCAAAGAGTCGCATGTGAGGGGAGGAGAGGGGCAGCTTCTGCTTTCACTTTTGACTAAAATCTCAGTTCTGTGTTATACATAGAGCACAGTGCCCTGAACCGGGCCATTGGCTTCTGGTAGGGTTAGGCGTTTTTAATTATTTCTAGATTGCATCCAAAGGCTGCAGTCCTGCACACATTCAGATGTGTGTGGAATCAACACAGTCTAGGTGCAAATAAGTATGATTACAGCCTATAAAAAGCTAATTTGAGTTGTCTCTTCCAGTTTGCTTGCAAGATAGTGTTTTGGCTTTCTGGAAGCATGGGATGCAAGGCAGGAGTTTTCGGTCAAATGAGGTAAATATTGCAAGATGAAATAAAAATCAGTGTCATTCTGCTTGAATTGTCTTGAAAAAGACACTTAAAAAGCAAGTTTGCTTTTCTTAGTATCCATAATTAACATTTCAGTCTTTAAATGATTTTGTAAACTAAAATGGCCTTTCTGTGATGTTTTCCCTAGAACAAAGGGCTACAATGATCAAAAGAAATAGCTGGAAATTCCCAGTTGTGCTTATGTCTGCTTATGTATGGATTTGCTGGGTAGGCTTTGGCAAAATCAGATTTAAATGCCCCATCTGAAAAATGTAGGTGTAGTAAGAGAGACATATAACATAGGATCAGTTGTTCAGATTACTGAACTCTGCAAAAATATTTTCAGCATGTGATATTTATATATAGCATTTTCCTTGAAATAATATGGTACACTCTTTCCCTGAATATGGTGCACCCTGAAGTGGTACACTTTTTAAAATTGATCATCATTGAACTATGAGAGCTTCAGCTGTTGGGCATTATAGATAAAATAAATAGATCTAGTTGGAGCAACTTTAGAGCAAAACAAATCCTCAAAAAATATTATTCACTTGAGCATTATTAAGCACTTAAAATAAATTATTTATTTGGTGTTTCAAATAGATCACACAGGAAATTTCTGACAATACAAGGATATTCAGACTCCTTGGATCTGACAGGTAGGATTTTTTCCAGCCATAACATACTTAAAAAAGTAAGAAAATGGGGAAAGAGAGGAGTGGGAGTAGACAAATCGTTGGGCTTGGGGTCAGCATTGGGTTAGTGGGCTTCAACAGCTGCCAAGAGTACATGACAGCTGAGGAACAGCAGGGGTTCCTGCCACCAGATACTTGCCTGCCCCTCTCCTTTCCTTTGGGGCAGCGGTGAAGACTGGGCCCGATAGACCAGCAGTGTTGAACTCAGGCCCAAGGACCAGATCAAGCCCACCTGATGTCCCAACTTGGCCCTTGAAGGAGGGTGGTCTCAGATGACTACAATCCCCTTTCCTGTTCCCATCCATTCTGCCTTCAACTGTTTTGTGGCTCCCAACCTCCTCCATTTTTTTCCTGTCCTCAGTGGTTTGAATGCCTCCCCCAAGGCTTAGTTACTTGTAAGAAGAGTTGTAAAAGCTAAAAAGATTTCTGTTACTTTGGATAAACCTGGCTCTGTTCCTTTGGGTGTTGGCCTCACCCTCCATTGAAATATGACCCTTCAGGCTGTCACAGACTCAAGGCCCACCATCACTCACCAAGCAGGGGGCGGGCGGAGTGCACAGCTCTGAAACTTGCCCACATTGCCACTCTTGTGAGCAGGGGAGTAATCAGTGCTGGCCAGATCTGCACTTTCATTCCAGCACCAAGGAAGAAGCCACTCCTCCCGCAAGGGTTCTTGCCTTGGACGCCCCTGCCCCAATCTGAAGCTGACTCTTGGGGTAAAATGAGTAATAAAGTGATGTATTTGTCATCATCATGATCATCATTATTATTGCAACTTTTTCTTCTTTTCTAGAGTTGTGGTACTGGAGAGTAGGCCAACAGATAACCCAACCGCCAACAGTAATTTATACATTTTAGCAGGACATGAAAACAGTTACTAAGAGGTAACATGCATGGGAATTTAATCTTGAAAGAAAACACTACTGCTTCAACACTTACAGATGACAACACTTTATGGCTGAAATTGCACAAAAACTGCAGTACCCCAACTTCAGTTGCTTGGTAATTTATTGTGGTGTACAAGAGAGCAAGTGAGAGGAAGAACATTTGCCTGAATGATATGGACATGCTTAGCACATTTATACCACGAAAGTGCTTGATTCACCATTTATGTAATCTTTGTACATATATGCATTTTTTTCAGTGAATTGTATTCTGAAGGCCTCCCTTGATTTTATGTAGATAGTGGTCAAGTCCTACCTGTACAGATGTATAAAGATCACTGAGGATATTTGGGGTACTATTTTAAGGACTATTCTAAAATTGGATGCTAGCGATAAAGACAGTGCATTTAACACTATTGTTATTTTATTATGTAATTTACTAATATGAATAAATCATACCTTTTAGACATTGTAACCAAGGCTGTAATCCTATTACAATCTTGTTTTTAATTTTATGCAAGTACACTGGTGTTTTGGTTACACAAAGTATTCATGTGTGATGTATTTAGTCACGAAAGTAAGCTGTGACTTTGTGGATATGATTTGGGTGTTATAATTTTAGTTTATTTGATATTTTTCTTTGTGAAACCAGCCAATTGAACACCTGTATTTTTATATTTAAGGAAAATTCTCTTAATTATTTTCTGTGCTTGGAAAAATACATATTTTGGAATGGGAATAAATCCCAAATAGTGGTACCTTGGCATAATTATAAATATATAAAATTATACTGTAAGCATTATTCCAAGTTTGTTATAACCAGTGCCACTCATATCATGCAAAAGAAAAGGAATGCTTTATTTCACATGAAGTAGTTGGAATATTTCGGACTGGATCAGGAAAATGACATGTAAAAGGCTGCTACACATGCTTAGTGCTCTGTGCAGTACTTTAGTGATATGCATTAACACTTGGATTAAGATGAAGGGATGCATCTTCTTAAGATATGGGTAACGGACTTGGCAGGGCAGGTTGAATACTATTTATAAAGAATTGCTGTTGTAACTTTTGGATCTGCAGAGATCCTCCACCAGTTCTCATAGGATTACTATGCACTGTGGGATTCTATACATGATTCACATGTGCAGAGAGCAGAGTAGTCCATCTACTCTGGTTTTCTTTCTGTGGTGGGATCTCAGAGACCTGAATTTTTCAAGCTGCATTCCAGGGAACCTTGGAGTTCCTCCAAGGCTTAGCAGAGGGCTTCCCAATGAGAATATCAATAGTAACAGAAAGAGTTCCTGAGAGATCATGTGCTTAGCCCTACTAGTTTTTCCTTGCCACGAGCAGACAGAAGGAATTTAGGATAGGTTTTTAGTTCATGCAGGGTAATACTAAGGCCCAACAAAGAAGGCCTACAGCCCCTGGGGACTGAGCATGCACCTTATGCAATAGCTAAGAATCCTTGGTAACATGCAGGAAATCCTTTAGCAGACAAGTTATTTCTCTGAAGGTAGGAAACCCACTGCTACACAGGGATGCATATAGAATGCACATAGGGCTTTGTTCTGCATATAGAAAAGAGTTGCTGGATGGAATAATTGTCTCAATTCAACCTGTTTAGGGGATTTTTCTTTTCTTTAATTCAGCCTTACTCTGTTTTCACTTTCTTCCTTTTAATGTCTTAACACCTGGCCAAAATAATTTAGTTACTACCTCACACAAGTGAATTAAATGGTTATTAAACATCACAGGAATTTTAGTTTTGAGTAAAACTATTTTTGATTGTTTTCCAGTGCAGTATGATGTAAATGACGAGTTTTAGAATAATGCACATACTGGCTTTTTTGTATATGTTCTTTATACTGTGATATAAACTATGAACAAACTGCATTAAGGTGATTTATGGTCTGTATTGATGTTGTTGGTAATGCTTTTGATTATTTCCTAATGTATATAATGTAAAATAAACTTTTTTAACATGTTTGTTGTACATGTGGATACCATCTGCACTCATTTTCTGAATAAATTAAACTTCTGCTGATTTGGGAAACTTGTGTCTTAACTGAAATTGTTTTTAATTCCAGTGAATATATAGAAATAGTAACACTTAAAGTGAGGTTAGGTACTAAGCTTATTAATTGCAGCTTGACTTGGTCCATAAATAATGACATAATAGTGGCTTATTACATGTGAACACCACTCTTTTGTGCTTGGCTTGTTGATACATCTCAAGCTTCTGGTATTTAAAAAAAATTCTGCAAGATCAAAGGCTGCCCACACCTGTTACATAAATAACACTGCAATTTTTGCCTCTATTTCCAAGTTGAGATTTGTCTTCAGTATATTGTATGCCTTAGCTAGCACTCAAGACTTGCTGGTCTAAAAGTTAGAAAATGCAGATTTAATTCAGTAAAAAGAAATTATACAAGAACCTTGCATATTTTGCATGAATCATCCAAGTGCTCATAAGTGTGTTTGTGGGTGGCCCATTCACTCTAACAGAAAGAGCCAGTCCCTATTTGCAAAGGAATGAGCACAGCAGCCCTTTTGGCAGCAAAATCAGATTGCAAGATTGAAGTGATAAAGAACCTTGACATTTATAGCAGTGCAACTTGGCAATGACATTTTTAAAAGGGAGTATCTGTATGTCTAGTCTTTCTACTAGGATGGAATAGTGATAACAAGTTTTTAAGTCTCCTACATAAACAACAATACTAGAACCAAATAGGCCTGGACTTAATTTGAGTCAGTGATTAAAATAATAACTAGTCTTTTAAAGCAGAAATACTTCTTTTATCCATTTGAATTGCTTGGACTTCACCAATTCTGTGCAGTAAATGGGAAAAATAGCATGGCTTTACAGATCAAAGGGGTGACCAATCCCTCATCTTCCTTTTTCTCCTCACTTTGCAGTCCGAGTGTCATTTTTATTAGCTGGGCTTCAGCTTCTGTGCTAGTTGTGCTTTGTTTATTATTTATTATTATTATTTATTAAAACATTTTTATGCAGCCACATTCGCCGAAGCCTCGGGGCGGCTTACAACAAAAAATTAAAATAACATTTTAAAATATATACAATAAAATACAAATATATAATATAAAACATACACTATAAAACAAGCCGCCCTGGCCAAATAAAATTCAATAATATTAACATTTAAAATACTGCTTAAATAAAAAGGTCTTCGCCTGGCGCCGAAAAACAAATAACGACGGCGCCAGGCGGACCTCTCTGGGGAGCGCATTCCATAACTTAGGCGCCACCGCTGAGAAAGCCCTCCTCCGAGTAACCACCCTCCTAACTTCTTCCATGGAGGGCTCCCGGAGAAGGGCCTCTCCCGCCGATCTCAGGGGGCGGCTGGGCATATAAGGATGTAAGCGCTCCTTCAGGTAACCAGGACCCAAGCCGTTTAGGGCTTTATAGGTCATAACCAACACCTTGAATTGGGCCCGGACTTCAATGGGAAGCCAGTGAAGCTGACGGAGAACTGGAGTCATGTGAACATAACGTCCAGTCCCCGTCAGCAGCCTGGCAGCTCTATTTTGGACCAATTGAAGTATCCGGACCGTCTTCAAGGGTAGCCCCACGTAGAGCGCGTTACAGAAGTCCAAACGGGAAGTCACCAACGCATGTGTCACTGTCGCAAGGCAGTCATTCTCCAGATAGGGGCGCAGCTGATGAATTAGCCGAAGCTGGAGGAAAGCGCTCCTCGCCACTGCTGTTACCTGAGCTTCCAGTGAAAGCTCTGGGTCGAGGAGCACTCCCAAGCTGCGGACCTTGTCCCTAAGAGGGAGTGCAACCCCATTCAGGACAAGGTTCAATTCACCCTCTCCGAAGCCCGATCCGCCAACCAACAGGACCTCCGTCTTGTCTGGATTGAGCTTCAGTTTATTGGCCCTCATCCAGCCCATTACCTCGGCCAGGCACCAGTTCAGCACAGCCACTGCCTCACCTGGATTGGTGGAAAACGAGAGGTAGAGCTGGGTATCATCAGCGTACTGATGGTTCCGCAGCCCACACCTCCTGATGACCTCTTCCAGCGGTTTCATGTATATGTTGAACAGCAAAGGGGACAAAATGGACCCCTGCGGTACTCCATGGCATAGCTGCCATGGCGCAGAGCCATAGTCCCCCAGCACCACCTTCTGGAACCGGCCATTGAGATAGGAGCGGAACCACTGCAAAGCAGTGCCTCCAACCCCCAATCCCGCAAGCCTATCCAGAAGGATACCATGGTCGATGGTATCGAAAGCCGCTGAGAGGTCCAGCAGAACCAACAGGGACGCACTCCCCCTGTCCTTCTCCCTGCACAGGTCATCATACAGGGCGACCAAGGCAGATTCAGTACCGTACCCGGGTCTGAAGCCGGACTGCAATGGGTCCAGATAATCAGTTTCATCCAAGAGTGCTTGGAGTTGTCCCGCCACCACTCGTTCTAACACCTTGCCCAGAAACGGGATGTTGGCCACTGGTCTATAATTAGTGGCCATCTCTGGATCCAGTGACGCCTTCTTCAGGACCGGTCGGACTGCCGCCTCCTTCAAAGGGGCAGGCACCCGACCCTCCCTCAGAGAAGCGTTAACCACTTCCAAGATCCAGGTTCCAATCCCGTGCTTGGAATCATTTATTAACCAAGACGGGCAAGGGTCCAAAAGGCAAGTGGTTGGACGTACTCGCCCAAGCACCTTGTCCACATCATCGGGCCGCAATAACTGAAATTCATCCAATAAATCTGGACCAGACGGCAGCGTTGGTGTCTCCTTTGAAACCTCTGAATCAATAGTGGTGTCCAGCTCGTGACGAATCTGAGCGATTTTCTCCCTGAAATGCCTGGCAAAGTCGTCACAGCGGGCCTTTGAGGGTGGAATCAGGTCTTCCTTTGGACCTGGACGGACCAGGCCTTGCACCACTCGAAAGAGCTCCGCCGGACGGCATTGTGAGGAGGCAATGGAAGCGGAAAAGAATCTCTTTTTTGCCGCCCTCACCGCCACAGCATAGGCCCGATAGTGGGCTCGTAAGTGTGTTCGGTCAGATTCATCTCGTGATTTCCTCCACCTACGCTCTAGTCGTCTCCCAACCTGCTTCATCGCCCTCAATTCAGGAGTATACCAAGGGGAAGAGCGGGCTCTGCCCGGTGGGAGAGGACGCTTAGGAGCGATCGTGTCTACAGCCCTGGTCATCTCCCCATTCCACAGTTCGACCAGAGCCTCGACAGGAGCACCCGTCTTGTCAGCCGGAAACTCCCCCAGGGCCTTCAGGAATCCTTCTGGATCCATCCGGCTCCGGGGGCGGACCCACATAATCGGGTCCGCACCCTTACAGAGGGAGAAGTCGCTCTCGAGCATAAACCTCATCAGGAAGTTTACCGTAACTTTGTGGTGTAAATACCTGTTGCTTTTATTGGATGGTGATCTACCATTCTTCACAAGCTTAACATTATAGACAGATGACTATAATGCATTCTTTGTGGGACTGCACTTGAAGAATATTTCACAGCACGCCCAAGCTGGAGATGATAGATCTGCATTAGCTCTTATTACCCTGTAAAATGAAGGTGCTGTGTTTGAATCAAAACCTTCCATTACATGAGAACTCCATTAATAAGCCACTTATGCCAGGGATAGGCAACTTGTGGCCCACCATATGCTGGGCCTATAACGCCCTTTAGCTCTTACCATTGGTTATGCTAGCTAAGGTGGATGGGAATTGGAGGCTAAAACACTGAGGATCACAAGTTGCCCTTATTCACTTGTGTTGACATAGGGGACCAGGGTGCTGGTCCCAGTAAGATCTCTATGGGACTTCAGTATTTATACCCCTCCATTGGTGGAAAACAAACATCATGTTTTTTTACCACTTCATGAACCAAAGACAAGACGACCTTTCCTTTGATTCCATGACTGCTAGGTTTGCTGAGGGATCTTCGGTGAGGGTCTTTTTCAAAGGCCTTTTGGGATTTCAAATAAGCAATGTCTACCAGATCACCCCTGTCCATATGTTTATTGACACTCAGTTCTAAAAGGTTAGTGAGGCAGGGGTTACTTTTGCAGAAGCCATGGTGAACTTCTTTTCAGCAGGGCTTGTCCTATATATTTACTAAATTTATCTTTAGTGACGCTTTCAGTAAACATACCCGGAATGGATGTTAAGCTAACCAGCCTGTAGTTTCCCTTAACCCTTTGGATTCCTTTAAATAAAATCGGCATTACATTGGTCATTCTTTATTCCTCTAGTACAGAGGCTAATCTAAAGGACATGTTACTTAATTTTTGTTAGAAGATCAGCAATTTCATAATAGTTCTTTTAACTCTGGGATGAATATCAGCTGAGCATGGTAATTTATTATTCAATTTGTTGATAAGTTCAAGAAATTTATCTTTTGTCCCTTCTATCAGTTTAGGCACAGGTATCTGTCTTACATCAACTGTGAAGCTAGATTTAAAAAATGCAGTTGTTCTGGAAATGATTTCCCCTGCTTTAATACTCCTCTAAATATTCCCCAAAACACTCCAAAAATAGTTGGCACCCCAAAACACTCCAAAAATAGTTGGCCACATAGTAAAATGGTTATACTGTCCCAAAAGGGAGGGGGGTAAGAACAAAATGAACTCTAACCCACAGCTAACAGTAATCAAAGGGACAGTGGAAACAGGTTCTAGCCACCATGAAAGTTGCAAATGTGCAGGGAGTAAGAACATGGCAAGTCTGTGTGAATCTTGAGCAGATAAGAAATAGACATGGGAAATGCCTGGTCCTTGACAGAAGAAAGAAGGAATCTTTGAAGCTAACAGCAGGAGGGTGTGTGTGTGTGCACATACATTGATGTATTGATGCATAAGATCGATTGATGAGTTAGATGCACTAACTGCTTACATAGAGTATAAAACACATATACTGGGGTGTAAATTTCGAGACATTGCTTTGAGCCGCGTATCCCCTTTTGTCTCTATTCTATAGTGCACTAGAATAAAGGTGCCTTGGCTCTAAGTCTCTTCTCAGGCTCCTTTTGACTCAGGGTCTGGGGTTCACCCAGGCTTGCCCTAACTGTTGACGGGCTGAGTTCAGTAACACTAGCTAGTTTCTTCTATCAACAATTCTAGAAATCTAAAGAATTCTTTAACATTGGTCTTAATGATCCTCAAAAAGCTCTTTTTTGCATCTTGTTTGCTTGTATTTCCTTTGCACAAATTTATCCTTTTTGTTCTCATTTGGGAATACTTCCATTTCTTAAGGAAGCTTTTTCCCTCCTCTAATAATTTCCTTGACACTGCTTGTTAACCATGTTGGAGATGGTTTGGACTCACCTGTGCTATGCATTCTAACTGAACTTCTGTTTTGGTTTTGACTAACCTCCAATCATTTGGAAAGAACTTAACCCCCCCCCCCCCTTCAACTTCTTTTGCACAGGTCTCCCAGGAAGCATTTTCGAGAAAGCAACCTTAATGGTGCTGGATTTCCCAGCACCATCCTGTACCACAACCACTGATTCCACTCCAGCATTATATTTTTAAGACCCTAGCAATATAAGATTTCCCTAACACTGAAAATGTAGAAATATGGATGCCATGCAATCCTCTTTCTAAGGAAATCTCATTGCTATGAGTGAATGGTTCTTTCCCAGCAGGGTTGGCACAGCCTTTCGTTTCACTGAAGCCCCGAAGCAAAGCTAGGCAGTCGTACGCGCTGGGCACCATGTGCGCGCCATAAATGAAGTCACACCCACTGGGTCTAAGGAATGCCTCCTGCGATAGTTCGCCCCTAAAGCCCCCCGAGGACTGTTTCTGCCCACTCAACTCCTGGGAAGGAAGGCTGGCCCGCAGCAGGTGGGAGGGGACAGGCAAAGGTATGTCCTAGTTAGGTGAATCTGCCGCTCAGTAACGAATGACTGCACCGGGCGATTCAAAATAATTTAAAATACTCCCAAGTGCACATCACATCATAGAATGCATGACAAATTTCAGTATTTTACGTTTCACGGTGTTGAAGCGATTACTGACAGACCTCCTATTTTATTAATATATATTACTACTACTGCTAGAATAAGAAGACCCAATCTGACTTTGCACAAAGACGCAACATGCTCGCAACTGCACAAAGCAGTACACAACCAAATTCCTGACTCTACAGAATCCACAACGCTCCCTCTACCACCCCAGCCGTATCAGCGCGCCCAGCTCTGCTCGGCGTGTGCAGACAGATGCAGAAAAAGTGCTAGAACTTCCAGCATACCCCAGCCGTCCATGCTGGAAGTAGCAGGACTTTTTTCTGTCTAAATATGCACAGGACTGCACCCTTGTTTTGGGTTATACTTCCAGTTTACGCGTGGAATCAGTGTCATGTTTCCTCCGCTCCGCAGGCGGCGCTGTGAAAAAGTAAATGTCTCCGTTGTGTTTTTCTCTTGTTCAGCCCCTACAGCTTATTTTCAACTCTCCATCCTAAACTGAGGAAAGGCTATGTGTTACTCAGACTCTCACTTCCGTGCTGAAGAGGGGGAGGGGCCCTGGTGGGGCGGAGGGATAGGAAGGGGAGGAGAAGCGAAAAGGGGAAAGGGAAAGCGGAGCGAACGACTTCCAAATAAAAGCTTTTGGAAAGGAAGGGGGAGGAGGGTCGAGAACAACTCGGATTGCGCATGCCCCGTTGGCCTTTGTGCCAACTGCGCACGCGCGGGCGGTTGTAACCGTCAGGGTTAGCGAACCCCAGGAGTTCAAAGCCGCGCTCGGGACCCTGCCCCTCCCTCTCTCCCTCCGTCCCCTCAGCAACCGCCGATATCCTGCCGCTGCCGGGCGGCCTTCCTTCCCTTCTGCTCTTTCCAGCCTGGTCCTGTCAGGCTGAGGGAAAGGATGCCCGGTGGTGTCTTGTCCCAGGCCGGCCCCGGCGCTGAGTGAGACAAGGCCGGGCCGGGCGGCGGGCGACCGACTGAGGGATGTCGCCGCCGCCCCCCGGCGCTGGATCCTGCCGCTGCCGCCTCCGGCGGCTCCCGCCGCCTCTGTCCTCCTCAGGTTCCGGGTGTTGCCCGCGACCGCTTCGTCGGGCCCGGGGACAACGTCGAGCTCGGCCCCAGCAGTGATTCCCGTCGCTTCCCCTCACAAGGGACGGGACGGGGCAAGCAGAATGCAGGCGCCGCCGCTGCAGTACGAGTTCTTCAGTGAGGAGAACGCGCCCAAGTGGCGGGGACTGCTCGTGCCTGCCCTGAAAAAGGTGAGCGACGCGGAGCACCTCGCGGGAATCGAGCGGGGAGCGGGGAATGAGCAGCTCTCCTTCCCAACGGGGATTTAACTTGGGATGAATCAGAGAAGTACTGTGTAAATAAAGAATGTGGGTGGGAGTCATGCTTTGTGCGTACATGTGTCTCCTAGTATGCTGCCTCCACAGCTGGCTGGGGAATTGTAAACGTTGTCTTTCAACAGAGCTGGAGGGCACCAGGTTGGAGAAAGCTCCTGTAGTAGGTCACAGGTGTTTTTGTAGATGTCTAGGGCTTGCTAAATGTTGACATCTGCATGAGTTGGCTGACAATCTCAGATGAGAAAAACTAGATGTTTCCCCACTTTTTTGATATACATCACTGAATGTTGGCAGTCATTCATGTATCCCTGAGTGCTTGGGTTATCTGCAATTTTTATTCTTGGGATTACCAATCAGCAAATTTAATTTATTTCATTTGTGTCTATTTGTTTGTACCTATTTGTTTGCATCCTGTTTTTTACAGTATGAATTTTTTTGAGGTACAGATAATGTGCATGCTGCCTAGTAGTCAGCATTTAGAATACTGGTCTCTAATTCCCTGCCCCCACCCCATCAGTTTAGCAGTAAAAGATGCACAGAAAAAAATCAAGTGGGGAAATAAGATATTGAGTACAGCAATGGTTGTATAGGGTTGGATCCAGAGAATAGGCACTAGAATTCATGCAATTTTATATGGGAATTGCTTGAACATTTGTTTCTCCTGACTGATATTGCAGAGATTAACTACTTTAAATAAATACATATATACATACCTTTATCCATACATTTTCCCATCAGCTGATGAGTCTTCACCATGAAGCTGATTGATGAGAGATTCAGTATGGAAGTACAGAAGTACTTTTTTACAGAATGCACATTTAATGAAATGTAGTATTGCAAACAATACCAATTACCACAGATTTGCATGGTTTTACCAGGAGATTAGATGAAATCAAAGAAGAGAAAGCTATTTATGCCTATTAGTCATGATAGTTATTTAACCTCCAGATTTGGCAAACTATGGCTGTTCTATGATTAGTTTTGGGAAAGCCAACTGCAAATCATAGTTAATGAAGCTGGCTTGTTTAAAGTAGACATAGTTACTGTTAACTACAGTTATGGGTCCAGACAATCTGAAG
Organism: Varanus komodoensis; assembly: GCF_004798865.1. NCBI lineage: Eukaryota > Metazoa > Chordata > Lepidosauria > Squamata > Varanidae > Varanus > Varanus komodoensis. The sequence goes on from NW_025335568.1 coordinate 61,066,214, forward strand.
AGTTGTGGTAAAGCAAATGCCTTTGAACGTCTTGCAGAAAAACAGGAGATGTGCATGTTTAAGGCTTTCAACATCTTACATTGTTCATGGTGTTTTTGATTATTAATGTTGAAAATATATGTAACCTATTACATTCAGAGTTGGTATGGCCATGTTCACCTGAGGCATAAAGATGACTAGTTATATCCCTGTTTTTGTCAGTGTTTATCCTGTTCATTTGTAGTTGTGCAACTGTTTTCATTTGCATTATACAATATGCTATATAAAGACAGATTTTTTTTCCACTCTCCCACTGAATTTTGATTCCTCAGTAGAAATGAAAGAAATCAATTCAGTTGGATGGTAGATTTAATCTTTCAACCACTTGTGTTCCTTCTTTTCCCTTTTTGTCAGAACTGTACCATGGTTGATCATAATTGCTATTGAATTCAGCTAGGGTTCACAAGCTTGGCTTAACTGTATTGAGTTAAACAAAAGTTAGCTTGAACATCATTATAGACACAGATCTCTGTCATGGTTACTCAAAAAGAGTGGAACAGTGAAAGAGCTAGTTCACACATAATGGCTAACTGTGTTTATGTCAAGACTCAGATCACTGATTACTTTAGAGGTTGAACAACCCAGAGTTAAGTGAAAAACAAACCACAGGAAACTATTGAGTTAACTCTGGGTAGTTTAACTCCCAAACAGCCCAGAGTTCTGGATTCAGATACCACCATTACATTGTTGGTTGTAACAACCCAGAGTTAACCACTGTTTACAAACCAATTTGTGCCTTAGGCTAGCACACTATCTCTTAACTGTGGGTAAGAGAATAGGAGTATCTGTATCAGCTAAGTGAGAATTTATCCAAAGGTAAGTTCTGCCTTAGGTGCCATTGTTTCTTGCTAGAAAGGTGGGGTACAAATCAAAGTATATTATAAATAATCTTGTCCAGGTAAAATGTGGTTATTTTAAAACATCATTATAGTAATTTACCAACAGCATTTAGTTAATTTTTTCGGTTGATAATATGAAAAGCAATATTTCATCCCCTCCATAATAGAAAATCATTACTGTGATGTACCACAGTAACTGAAATGTGTGGATGAAAGGGTTTTAGGCTATATAATGAAAACTATGTTTTCAAAATTTTATATATTATATCTATTTCTTTATATACTGCACTTTCTTGATTGGAGCCCAAACCCTGAGAAGTGCTTAGCTATTGATTTCAGTGAGATTAAATATGGTCTATGTTGGATTGGTGACTGATAGGTGCTTAATTCTGGGTCCCTAAGTAAGTACAAGATAAGACTTTCAGCTGTTCTTTGGCATTTTACATTTTGGGCGTGTTTACTTGTACTCTAGTCTAAAAGTTTTCTTAACACTTCAGTGCTAACTACATGTTACTTACAATATGATATTCCATCTATCCAAATGTAGATTAGATTGCAGTGGACATAGCTTTGTTATACTGAGAAGATGATTGCTAGTTATGGGGAGGTAGTTTAATATTCTTGTATTACTAGCATACAGTCTGCACAGTTGTACCCATTTAGGACAAATTTGTGGTATTTTAAAAATATGTAGACACTGATGTTTTAAAACTCAGACTTTTTTGTTAACTCTTATGTGCAAAAAGTATTGCACTTAAAGTTAAATTTTATTGTACAGAAGACATCCTTTGAAGAAATAAACAGATGCCTCTAAGAATTTGATAATTTAGCTCAGTATTTTAAAGACTGAATAGTCTGCTTAGCTGTTAAAGGTATGCCCCTAGAATTCTTTCCCCCCCTTTCCCCTTACTCACTAGAGTAGCATTTTTGGTCTAGAATAACACTTCCATGTGCTGCCACATTCTGTGGCAAAGTGTAAGTATACCCCCCACCTCTTCCCTGCAACTCCCTTGCTGCAGATGTGTCCACACTCCCGTGGCATAGGACTTGTACATGCCGAAGCAGCTGCCTCCCATGTAGTCAGGCACATGAAAGGTATTGGCATGGGCAGGCTATGCCCTCCCATGCCATGATTGTAGCCAGCTTGATCCAGGGTCCCACAACCCCACTGTCAGAAGCACCACCCCCATCTCCTCCCTCACATTCACACATGGAGGCAGCTTACCCTGGCACCCCTTTCTTCATGCCAGAGTGCAGTGTGAGCAGCCTCATCTGGTACTGCCCCTTGCCCCTCTCCACCCAGCCCTGCAGCTAGCCCTCCCCACAAGAACTACACAGCTGTAGCAAAACATGTGTTTATTTCTGCTGCATCACAGGGCCAAGGAAAGGGTGACTGTGCCAGAGAGAAAATCATTTCACATGTTAATAAAATCCAGTGGCTTCTTCTGTTGGTGCACGAATTCTGCTGCTCTACAGCTGCGCCCACATACTAAGCCCCACCCCACAATAGCTTGCCTTCAGCCACTGGATGCAGGTTCCCTTCTTCTCCCATTTCCTACACTTGTCGCTGTCTGCTTCCTCACTGCATGTACACATGCCTACTCATCTGTGTACATAGTTAACTTGCAGCAGTGAGTTAGATCTTCTGAGTGCTGGTTGTGAGGCTGTGGGGGAAAGCATCTGTGTTGTAGCCCCACACAACACATTCTTTTCTCTTCAGAATGACAGGAAGCTTTGAGAGGCGTTCTGATGTAGCTACTTCTGGGAAGTAGGTTGGCATCCATGCTGGAATGGAGGCTCTTTTGGTGAAACTTCCACAGGTAGTTATCCTAGATCCATTAGGAAATTTCAGTATGATCTTCCATGCCTCATGCCTGGCAGCAGTGGATGTCATTGGGGTCATTAGGCAGGGGTAGGTGACTACAGGGCTTGTTGACAGTCCCAAAGAATGCCAGAGACAAGATGGGAGTAGAGGAGAATGTAGGAGCCAGAGCAGGGGACATGGGCTTTTCAGAGCAGTCTCCTTGTTGGTGATGCTCCACACATAGCACATGTGCTCCTCTCATGTTAGGGCAACTTTGCAGAGAGGGAAGCAACGTTGCAGCCAGAAAAACAGCAACAGAGCAGTTCCTGAGTGGTGTTTGTGTGAACTGCAGTGATCAGGTAGGAATACCAAACATGACTGTCTTCAGGGTCACTGCTGGAGGTGGTACAACATGCTTCTCTACTGTCAGCAACATTGTAAAGCCACAAGTGGGTATCTGGAAGACAGCGAGAAGGCAAAAATGTAAGAGAGTATGGCACAGTGAATCAGTGCATGGCTGGAGCTGACTCATCTGTGGCTAGGCAGAACTGGACAGTGAAGGCTGCAGGTATGAGCATCTCCTGAAGCAGCAGCAGCTCTTTCCACCAGACTCTCTTATAGCAGTGCAGAAACTATATTTCTAGAGTCACATAATTGAACAAGCCATGGTGAAGCATGGAAACCATACAACAGACAATTGATCTCTCTGTGGTTACACAGAAACCAAGTGTACTAGGTGTTAAGTCTCTGACAGGGTTCATTCAAGATGGCAAACCATGCCAGGATGGTTTCCAGCATGGTTTAGCATTATGTCTGAACCTGGCTGGTAGCGTTTGATTCCTGGTTAGGTTAGCACAGGGGTGAAAAGTCTTTCTACCAAAAACCAAATTAAGTTTTGGTGAAACTTTTTAAGAGTGCATTTAAATGAGAAAAGGGGTTGGGGTCAGATACCAGCATATTTTAGGTTAAAACTGTTATTACCTATAATGAATCCTTAGGAAAGAGACTAAGAATAAACAAAAAGCTGTGCACTAAAGTTGGGAAATCACCAAGAATTGGTGTATGGGGAAAGGGAGATGCCTTTCTGGGAAGGTTTTGTACCTGTAGCTTAGCATTTCGTGCTGCTAACATGTAAATGAATATATGGTCCATCGTGAGTCTTCATTTTGTACTGTGGATTCCTTGCATCAAAGACAACTTGTTGCATTTCATAGGCTTTGGCTATGGATCCAGAAAAGAATATCTGTATGTGTAGTTCTGATTTTATCTGCAATGCATTAGTCTTGATAAAACTAGCCTGCAGCATAACCATGTTATAGTATAAGTTCGGAGCATGGCAGTTCATTAAAAATGTGGGTCAAAAGATGTCTTTCCACACCCCCTTTAAATTTTGGAATGCATAATAAACATGAGGTGGCTAAAACTCAGAAAGCAACTTTCATGACTGCATTTAGACTGCTATTTTCCGCTGGAATACTGGTTATCAACTGTCTGATATTATTGGCATCATACACCTAATCTGTGCTATTATTTCCTTTTAATTATCATCTACTTTACCCCTGGTGCCAGCAGTTGATGTCAATTTTTATCCTATGCTGACTTGGTAAATTGTGCTCAAAGCAGTTTACAGTATCAAAACATTTGTCCATATGTTTATAAATTAAGGCATTTAGACATATACACTCAGTTACAATTAATGTACCCAATGTTATATGAGGATCAGACAAAGGGGAATTAACAAATTCATAACCATAGAGGCAGCAATATTTGAAGCTTCAGTCAATCTGTTTGTGTATTTTCCTCCCGTGTTTCATGAAATGATGCCCCCCAACCCTTCCGCCCCCCAATAAAACAGACCTGCAGGACTATTAGGTTGTTTCTAGGCAGGTTCAGCAGCAGCTTTTGTGGCTGGAGTCAGTGGAATCCTTGCCCTTCCAGGAAAATGGAATGAGGCAAAGAAGGGACCTGGCCTTGCAACTAGATGGTCTTTTGGCATCTTCTTCAGAAACCTTTGTAGCTGAGGTGAGTTAGGGTTGTGCTGTCCCAAACCAGGTGGAAGGAAGGGGCCACATATCATAGAACTCAGAACTGGATGGTTTCTAAACATCTTAAGAAGAAATAGCAGTTTCTGTAGCTAATGTCATTCCAGTGACCAGAAAGAATTAACTTTGTGAACCTGATCATCTTAGCAACTCCCACCAAGGTCATCAGCACTTACTTCCTAGTATGTGGGTTTAGAATTATAGCTTAATACATAGAAATGCTATGGGATAGGCAGAAAGGTCAGAAAAATTTGGCTTCTGCTCTTGGGCAGAGAGGCCAAATAATGAACAAATTTGAGAAGGAAAGAGGAAGTGAAACCCAAAGTTGTAGTGTAAGCCTCTTTTAGCTGTATCCAATTTTTTTACAAGTAGTTTTATTGCAAAGCTCTTCACTGTGCAATGGTCCAGTTTCCTAGCTGGTAGACATTGGATTTGCTTCGCCATCCTAATTATAAGGCTAAACCTGTAGTTATCAGCAATGAAATATGATCTTATAGGGTTAAATAAGTTTTTAGCTTGCATCAGAAGGTAGTTTCTTATTCTGAATGCTTGTTTGATAAAGTTGTTTTTGATAATAGAAAAAGCTGTATGCTTGTCCATTCATCAACATTATAGCCCCAAGAATATTAAAACTAAACACATAAACATACTAAAGGAATCTTAGGGATGGGCAACTCAGGTTATTTTGAATTTAAAGCACAATTTTAGTTACTTTTAAGTTATGTCTACATGTATTTGAAGCCTGCAATATCATCTTCTGCCATTAAGAAGCATATGGTTTTGCAGTCCATACAGTGTGAAAGACACAGAAGATTAGCAGGTCAAGAGGCACAATTATATACATGGCTTCACTCAGATGTGGGCAGGCATGATGTGGCCAATTCTGACAGCTTTTCTTGAAAGATTTGCTGTATCAAACTAAGGCCTATTCCAACTCATATTAAGTTGCATCTGTTCATTAGTGGTTAATAACAGTTGCAGAATTTTATTCTGCATTTGCATAAAGAAAACTGAATATAAACCTTGGTTGTATGGGATCTGAAGTTAATATGAACAAACGATAGTTGAAAGTGTTTGTATTCCAGCAGTATGAAAGGATGCTAAGGTCTAACAGTAGTATTTATTTAGAGATTTTAAAGCCTGCTCTTCATTTGAAGAAGTCTCGCAGCACTTATAAAGATCAGTAATAAGATAATCCGCACTCTCAGATTTACAATCTGAATGACATGATACAAAAAGAAAAGGGATTGGCTGGAGGAGGAAAGAACAAATATGGGCATTAATTCTTAATTGCAACATTCTTATACTGACTAGCTGAAATTAAAACTGTAAGCGGAGCGGGGGCAGTAAAAGCAAAGGTAAGTAGGGAAGTGGTAACTTGAAAGAGCGTACATTTCAGTTGTCCATAAATTTTGACTGTGCTTAATAGCAGGCTGTTGAAGTCAATCAAGGCTAAGCTAGCTGCATTTAGTCCCCACTGAAAATAAGTGATAGTAAATTAACAAGTAATTTGTCCCATCGAAATCAATATGATGTAAGTAAACTAGCTTTGGATCCAGTCCATAGTTTGTAGCAGCCAGCTAGGTTTGGTATTTGCACTTCCTGCTTGAGAAACTAAGAGCATACCTTTTATAGCCACTGCCTAGTGATATGTTTTACACCACACCTCTCCTGTTTGGTGTGTTTATAGTAGAGCAGCCTGTCTCCACCATGTCCTATCACTGCTAAATCCCAGAACAAAATGTAGGCCTGTTTAATTTTGCAGAGGCACTATCTGCATTTGCATGCTACCAGTGGTTTCCTAAAACTGTTGTACCTGTAGCAGAGTATACTGATACGTGATTTTAACTGCTGTAGCTGCTCTTAGTATGTATATTGAAAGGTCTGAGTATGAATATTTATCTAAATAAATAAAATACTGAAGGCTTTTGTTTTAGTTGCCAAATCAAATTTCTGGTCATAACTTGCTGACCATATTTGTAGACAATGATTAGAAAAGAACAGTATATAGATAATGCATTTTAATTTGTTTCAAGAATGACAAATGGAAATACTTATTCATGTAGTGGCTGAGTTCATAATAACACTAAAACCCATATGCAAAGTTGAGTATGAGTAGGAGTTGAATTTGGGTTGTTGCTGAATGCTTGGTTGTGTTGTGTAATTGCAGCCATACAAACAAACAGACAGCCTTGACAAACTTTTTTAAAAGATATGTATCTTTATTTTATTCTGTTTTGTATTTTATTTTGTATTTTATTTTTTGTTGTGACCCACCCAGAGAGCCTTATGGCTAATGGGTTTACTTTTCTTTTTTTCTTTTTTTGGCGGGGAGGTGTTCCCAGTTTTCCCAACTGGCAGAAATTAAGAGATGTATTTCAGAGTGCAGCAGCTTACTACTTCATATTCAACACCTGCCATATTTGCTGATTATTTTAATACAACAAAGACACATATTTACATTTCATAATACAGTAAATAAATAGAGCAAACATATATTCTGTATACATCATATATTCTTAAAATCATAAAGTAGGTTGATCTTGACCTACATTTTCATTTCTCTGAAGACTGATTCATTTTGGTTTCAAAATTTCCAGGAATCTTAATACAGGTAACTTGAATGCTTCTATTGCACAGCACAGTATTTTATGTATAGGCATTTTTAATAGAGGAATAATCAGTTGTGTGAGCTATTATCTGAAGTGGTATTGCCTAGAACAGGGATAGGTAATCCATCTGCAACTTCTGTAATTCCCTATCATTGGTCATGCTGGCTGGACCATATCGAAGTTGTATTAACACAACTTATAGAGGACACCATGTTATCTTATCCTGGTCTAAAACAAATGGGTTATTACCTTGTCTGCTGTTTGAGAAGTAGGTGCAGGTCTTCAAACTCTACTTTTTATCTTCCTTTTTCCTCAGCCAGTGTACAGGTTCACAAAATAATGTTAACCCATGGTTCACTTGTTCAGTTTAAAGGTTGTTTGTTCCCTCTTCCTTTATCTGCTCCCTTTCTGTATCCCAGAACTACAGTACTGGCATGTAAAGAGGTGCAGGGAGGGCCCTGGTCTTGCCATGATTCTGGGTTCACAAACCATAATTTAAATCCACACTTCACAACCCAGCAAGAAACCATTCATTCTCTTTCTGTGTTTTCATAGTTAACCCAGTTTAACCCACACAGATTTTCACATAATCCATATTTCAACAAATCATAATTAAATAATAGCTTGTCATTACATGTGAACAAGATCTGTGACTTCATAGGTAGTGAAGTCTGAACCAGGAATTCTTGCACATAGCTATTGCTATTGCTCTTAACAATAATGCTACTCTACTGCTTTCTCTTTTGCCTGTTTCTCCTTTCTGTAGTTCTACACAGTTGCATGACACTTGAAGTTTAAACAATGTAGGTTCCCCTCTCTGTTTCTCACTCACAGAGTGTGGTGCAGGACTATTTCTTTGAACTTGAGAAAGGTAGTGTAGAAAGTAGTTCCCTCTCATATTACAGCCTGTGAGGTAGTCATCTGATTCTGAGGAGGAGGAGGTATAGGAGTGAGTTGGGGAGAGGACTTCAGTGTTTCAAGATTACCTAGTGAAGTTTCTCAGACAGAGCAGGAAAATCAGCTTGTTTTGGAAGGGGTGGAAGGGTGTTTTCATGATGGAGAGGAGTATATGCAAGACCCAGTTCTTGTCCCAGTAAGGAGACAATGGGAAAAATTAATTGCTCAGTTAGATGATCTTCTCCATTCCCATTGCCTTGCCTTCAAGCAGCAAAGACAACCCTGAGGGTGGAGTCAGAAGCTTTACTGAAAGGGAAAGACAGAGGGAGAAATTTCACTTTGGATTCAAATCTTTACATGGGAAGATGCTTCTGCCTATTTTAATAGACATTTAAAAAATAAGGAGGAATTTTAACCTAAATGCTTAGTTAACATTCCCAAAGGGCTGAATGTGTTGTGCATATCCAGCCAACTGACTTCTAAGATGCTCCTGAAAACTGTGGTATAAAATATAAGTTTGATTGTTTTATGTTGTATTAGGTTCAGATGCAAGTCCACCCAAAACTGTCATCTACTGAAGAAGCATTACACTATGTTGAGGAGTTAATTCTGCAGTTGCTAAACATGCTGTGCCAAGCACAGCCAAGAAGCTCCCAAGATGTAGAGGTACCGGAAGAGTTTATTTGTACTTCATTTTGTAACCATTTATGCAGTGTTATTTTTACTCTACTAATATAAAATTAAATCCAATTTGACATTAGTAGAATTCCAATAGTGCTACGAAGACTTTCTCCCGCCTTTCTTGCCCTTACAGCCTTCCACAACACTTGTAAATCTGCTCTGGTGGATTGCCCAGATGTCCAGAGCAGATTTTGAGGTTGTGTGGGGAGAAAGAGAATAGCTTTGCTCCTGTTTCCACTGATGCAACCAGCTTACAAATACATGTATGATTTTAATGTTTAGAGTATGCTATATATACAGTTATGTATGCAGAAATATAGACTGTTATTTGCTATTCCTTTTTATATAGTTCAGTAGTGAATTATACCAGTACATTGAAACTGAATTCCAACAAAATAAAAGCACACATTACATCAATTCCTAAGGAATTACATTGGCTACCTCTTTGCTTCTGAGCTCTATTCAAGGTGCTGGTGCTTATCTCTAAAGCTGTAAGATCTTAGGACCAAAATATCTTAAGCTCCTCCTTTCATATGAATATGCCTGTGCCTTAATTGGATATTGAATTAGCACCCTTCTCTGGATGCCTCAAGTGCAAAATAAAGCATTTCATAGTGTACTTTGTGCATTACAAAGGCACAGAGAAAAGGGCCTTTTCTGTGTCAGTGCGCCAACTCTCAAAAACCCACCCAAGGGTTATTTGCCCAGGACAGATGTTTATTTTTTCAGATATGAATGGGAATGTTTTTATTTGCCTTAGCATTTTAATTGTTTTTAACACTAATATGGTTTTAGCTGACTCAGTTGTTTTATCATTGTTCTATCCTTATATGCCACCTGAACTTTTATGTGTGAAGGGCAATATGTATTTTAAAAGAATGCACTTCTTATTTCCTTATTCCAAGTAGATGTATTTAAGACAAAGATCCTATAACTCCTATCATTTCTCAATCAGCACAGGACCTTCTTCTGTCTAAACTTGCTAAAGGATTGCACCTTGGAAAAATATTGTTTAGTCGTTATATATTTAGTCATTATTCTTTTGTGTGTGTGTGTGTGTGTTAAAAGGATCGTGTACAAAAAAGTTTTCCCCATCCTATTGATAAGTGGGCAATAGCTGATGCACAGTCTGCAATTGAAAAGAGGAAGCGAAGAAATCCACTATTTCTTCCTGTAGAAAAAATTCACCCATTGTTAAAAGTAAGTATTTCGAATGTAGTATATAATAGTATATAGTATAGTAAGACTATATCTTAAGTGGACTCCGGGGGATGGTGGAAGACAGGAAGGCCTGGAGGAATGTTGTCGATGGGGTCGCGATGGGTCGGACACGACTTCGCGACTAACAACAGCGTAGTAGTACTATACTATAAATGTAGTATATAAGGTGTTAACACATTTAATCAGTATTTGTCCTTCAGAGTTGATACAATTTCTAAAGAGAAATTGATTTTTGTACAAACTATACCTGGATTTTCTTTTCAAGACTGTCTAGATCTCATCTAAGTCATCTGTTATCCTAACTATAAATCGTTCTAACTAGAGCTTCACAAATTTTGGCTGGTACTGATAAGGGGCCAGAACTTGTGACCACCATAGCCTTTCCAATTTCCTGACTTCAGAGGAGTTTACATGATGCTGAGCTTCAGAGTTAGTCCCAGGTCATAAGAGGTCAGGAATGATCCCTTCTTAGCTCCAGACTTTAAAAAAGGGGGGTTTCTATGCTTGTTTTGTTGTTTGTATATGTCTGATTAGTACTGGATATGTAACTCAATATCTGAGGTGTAATTACTTTTGTCCTAGTTTTGGAGAAATGTAGGGCTCATGATACCTGGTTGAAAGGTAAGGGATGCTAGCTCTGATTACTTACTTGTGGCCCTTGGGTTCTGAATGATATTGCTGTTCTTCAGAAAATATATAACCAGGGATAGCATGGCCTTTCAGGTACATAGGCACCTATTTTTAGTAACCAGCCTGTTCAGGAAGAGGGGAAATCTTGCATTTGTGTATACCAGTATAAATGTAACCACCTAGGTCTGTGGACCTTTTCAAAGCCTTGATTATATATTTCTTGATACATCAGATACTGGATGTTCATTGTAATTGGATTGTACGGCAATAAGGTAAAAACTGTAACAACTTTGTTTAATTTGACCAACAGGAAATACACTTAAGCTTCATTGTCTAGTATTCCAAATTCTAGTTTATCAACTGTAACTCAATGTTTCATTGCAAATAGTTCTATTAAAACTGTCTTCCAAAGGAACCTGTTGCATGATATTATTTAGATTCCCATGTTTAGAAATAGGCATTTCTTAGAGGTTGATGTATATGTATTACCAAAAAGAATATGTTATCTCTTACTTTCAGGAAGTTTTGGGTTATAAAGTGGATCACCAAGTATCTGTTTACATAGTAGCAGTATTAGAATACATTTCTGCAGATATCTTAAAGTTGGTTGGGAACTATGTACGAAATATAAGGCATGATGAAATTACACAACAAGACATCAAAGTAGCAATGTGTGCTGATAAGGTATGTAAAGTTTATATTTTCAATTACTTTCTAATGGCTTAGATCCACCAGAGCCCCTCCTCAAACAGGAGTCCATGAGTGGAAGGGGCTTCAAATTGGTGCAGACTTTTGTGGAAATAAGGAGGATATATTTTGCCAATCTCTATTTTCCAGAGTACCTTTTCCAACCCTATAGAGCTACTTTCTGAGATAATGCAGCGAAGGGTAACCAGGTGAATATTGTCACATTTGTGCCTTCTTGCTTCAGATAATGATTTGTTGAATTGGTGTGTTGATCAATGCTTATGAGTAGGGCTCAGTAGTAAAGAGAATCTCTTCCAAATTTGATTAACCATTTTATGTTAAAGTCTCATCTATTTTCTCAAGTCAAAAATGAGGTTGAAAGTGAAAAACATGATATTAGCTTGAGTTACCACTAATTTTAGAGGACTGGTCTGATTCATTTATTGAAGCTTGTACAGGTTACCATCTCATGAGATGGAAACCTCCAAGTTTGGGGTATCTTCTCTATTCAGTGCCATGACAGTTTGAAACTGGTAGGATGGGAAGAATGACAGAAGCAGTCTTCTCCCTCTTCCAGTTGCTGGGTTATTTGTTAGATTGGTTGTTTGGTCTACTATTGGTGCTTTGTCAGCAAGAGGCAAGATAGGTTGAAAAAGGCTCAGGATTGCTCATATCTTTGTCTATTTTGTTTCTTTTCCTCCCTTTTGACTAGAATGTCCCATTTCCCTCCCTCTCCTGAGGCAATTTCAAACTTCAAAGACAAGTCAGCATGGTTCTTTCTGCCCTGGCTAAAGGAGGGATGGACCTCTGACTTCCTTTTTTGAGCACAGGACAATTCAGAAGGAGGAATCCTCAGCATCCTGTGGCCCTTCAGACACAGGACTGCTCCTTAAATGACCATTTTAACATCTATGTACTATTAATCTCCACTCTTCACATTTTAATAGTTGGAGTTAATACTTCATAATACTTATAAAATGTACAACAGAAATCTTAGTATAAGATTGAAGCCAGGGTAATATGGTATTAAGATTTTTTCCTTAAATTTCTGCGTACAACACTAGCTACTTTTAATTTTTGTATTAGTAAAGTGAAAAACAACATAAACAATGCCAGTTTCCAATAAGCTTTGTTTTTCTTTATGCATGGCATAATGAACCAGTGTCAAGGTCATATTAAAAATACAATGTACATTCTGTTTAATTTTAACTTGGTTGGAAAGAATTGTATTTCTCCAGTTCCCATTTAATTTTGATGATTTTCTTTCTTCTACCTTTAACAGGTGTTGATGGATATGTTCCATCAAGATGTAGAGGATATAAGTACACTGACTTTATCTGATGAAGAACCCTCCACATCAGGAGAACAAACCTACTATGATCTTGTAAAGTCATTCATGGCAGAGGTTCGACAGTATATAAGGGAATTAAATCTCATAATAAAAGTCTTTAGAGAACCTTTTATTAGCAACTCCAAGCTGTTTTCAGGTCATGTAAGTATTTTGATTTTTTTCTGATACATTAAAAATGTGTTTGCACATTGGAGGAAGTTGAAGCAGACTACTAGCTTAAGTTGAAAGTATAACCTAATGAGTATAAACAGTTTAAACCCAACAGATACCATAAAATGCTATTTGATGTAAAGGTATATCTAGATGTGTCACAGTCTTTATGAAGCAGATACACACACATACTTATTTTCTGGTAACATCTTTTACTTGGCCACCAGATGATTGGAGAGAAAATTCTTGAGCGCTAATTTATGTCTTCACAATCTTAATGGGTGCTTATGAGAAATAGCCTTCCTCTGTCTGTTTGAAATCCTGAAGCCTGGTGGAAGCTTCCCTCCTGTTCCTCCCAGTGGCTCTCAGAATAGGCACTGGTGGCTGGCGTGCATTGGAGCCACTAACTATTGCCTAACTTTTTCTGTGCTCTTGGCAAAAAGGGACCCCCTGTCATCACTGGGTAATTGTCTTTGGTGGGCAAAAGCAGGTCTTTGTCAGAGGAAGAAGTATGAATTGGTTATCCATTTCACTTTTTGCAATCCTGTGCACTTTTATAATGGATGCAGAATTGTATTCCCTTAATCCTAATTGTGTACTATTTTTTTAGACCAGATGGCATTTGAACTCAAATGCATTGAGAATATTATGTTGACATTAAGGCATTGTGTGTTTTCTCTTGAGGAAATTTTATGTTGAAACAATAGTTTTATGGACCCTCAACTATAAAACTAATATTAAAACACAGTCATGTCCATTGAAAAGATGGGATATAAATAAATAAAATCACATTACTCAAATCTGTTCACATTATTTAAAAATAATTTCTTCAATTTTTAAAGTATATTGCACTGATACTGAAATATCTTTTTACTTAAAGATAAATTAATGTACATTTTAAGTATTGATAATAAAAATGCAATACAATTTTTTCTGTGTAGCTTTCCAATTTGGTTTCATATGTATACGTATTCCTTTATAGTTTATAGAACTATCCTTTATAGAATAAACTTTGAGGTGAAGAGAACTAGTTTAGTAGTCATAAGTTTAAATGGGATTACTTTCCCCATCCTTTTGCTGAATGTTGCTTCACAGTGGCTTCACAAATCAAATGAAAGGTCAGAATCCAGAGAGCCCTATACACATGGGAAAGGCACTTCTGTGCATTGAGTGAGGGCAGAGTGGATTAAATTCAGGTGAACAGACTTCCACTTGGCACAGTGAGTCTTCCTCTTTCTCCTGAGTTCCCTCTGCATATGGCTCAGATTTGTTCCAATGGGTTCTCCATTCTTTCAGAGCACATTTGGGGAGTACCTAGGGGGCTGTAGTTAGAATGGGAAATCATTTCCACCATCAGCTTTCATTCCACTGGAGACAGCCAACATGGATATAACCCAGGGTTTTTTTAGTCAAACACTGGAAGTTTGGTATGAAAAACCATTATGTAGGGTACTTCTACATGAGACCCCTATATGTCTCAAACAGTTTTCATAAAGTATACAATCATTAAAGTTCAGCAATATATTGTGATTTCCTGCAGCATTTATCACCACGTGAATGACAAACTGATATTTCAGTATCTCAATCATAACTCCCACTTCCATTTACTATTGTATTAATCTATTTTTGCAGGATGTAGAAAATATATTCAGTCGAATATCAGATATTCATGAACTTAGTGTGAAGTTATTGGGCCTTATTGAAGACACAGTAGAAATGACAGATGAAGGCAGTCCCCATCCTTTAGTAGGAAGCTGTTTTGAAGATTTAGCTGAGGTGGGTAATAGTATTCATGGGCTTCTTGCTGCTGATGTCATTCTTCTGACAAATATTGGGTGTACCATGCATAGAATAAACATGTAATGCCATACTTTTAACAGTTTCTGTTAGCTAAAAGGTTGCACTCCAGGGATGGATTACTTGTTAGAAGTCAAGTAACTGCATAGGAAAGCTGTTTAGAAAAATGGGGTTTCACTGAAAGGAATGTTATTGTGTAAAATATGCAATGATACACCTTTCTTGGAATTCTAACATGGGTGTTATGCTACTGATCCTTAATTCTATTCCAGTGGGAACTTCTCCCTTTCCTTATATTTCAAAATTATTGCAAAGTCTGACATGTGTGTCCCTTTCTGGGTGCCATACTTAAGAAGAATGTAAAAACATTGAAATTAATTCAGAAGAGGGCAGTGGAGATTGTCAGCAGTTTTGCAAGAGCTAGGTACATTTACCCTGGAGAAAAGAAGATGGGGAAACAGAGGGAGGACGTGAAAGCACTCCTGAAATTCCTAGGCTTTCACACAGAAGAAGGTAAATACTTGTTCTCTGGTGTCCAAGAGGGCAGCACTAGATCTAATGCTTAAGTTATAAGAAGATAGATTTTGGATAGAAATGAAGAGAATTTCTTAATACTGAGAGCCAACAGTAATAGATCCAGTTAATAGGATCTCTCCAAGCAGAGGCTGGACAGGTCTGCAAGACCTTGCAGAAGTATACACACCCCATTGTCCCTCCCCCCCACATTTTTTGCATTGAAACTTAGAATTGGAATGGATTAAATTTGTTGCAATCTGCTTAGAGAGTCTTCAAACTAGTTATAGTGGAATTTAAGTTGAATAAATAATAAATTGGCATTGTTACTGCTTGATGTACATAAGATACTCAGCACCATGAAAGTGCTGAAATTTTTATTGTGGCAGAAGAGTAAGAAAAAAACAAACTGTTTGTTGGTTGCATAAGTATTCACTCCCCTGAGTCACTACATGGTAAGAGCACCTTTGACAGCAATTACAACTGCAAGGCTTTTTGAGCAACCCTCTTATCAGCATTTTGAATTTGGATCCTGCAATGTTTACTCATTCTTTTCAATATTTTTCCAGCTCTATTAGGATAGAGACTGTAATTGGATAGCAACTTTCAAGTCTTGCTACATTTCCAGTCATTTTTTGGTTTGGGCTTTGATTGGGTCATTCTGAAACATCCAGGTTCTTATTTTTAAACAATTCCAGTGTTACTTTGGCTCAGCGTTTAGAATTATTTCCTGCTGTAACATGACCCTTCATCCCATTCCTGGGTCCCTTACAGACAGAAACAGGTTTTCCTCTAGAATTGCTCTGTATGTGGTTCCATCCATCTTGTTCTTGTGCTAACCAATTTCCCAATTCCTGCTAGGAAAAGCATCCCAACAACAACAACAACAACAACATCATCATCATCATCATCATCATCATTATTATTACATTTCTATGCCGCCCCTTGCCGAAGCCTCGGGGCGGCTTACAACACAATAAAATACATTGTAATACAATAGAACATAATAAATTACCATTAAATACAAAAATACAAAAAATACACTGAGTTACAAACATAATAATATAAAATTAAAATTATCAGTATAAAATAAGTAAATAAATAATATAGGAGGAGAAAAGAGAAGGAAGAAGAAGTTGCCCTGGCCAGATCATATGTTTTAACAATTAAAATGATGTTTAAATAAAAAGGTCTTTACCTGGCGCCGAAAAACCAGTAACGACGGTGCCAGGCGGACCTCTTTGGGGAGTGAATTCCAGGTTTCACTGTGGGGATGTGTTCCCAGGTAATAAGTACTGTTGGCTTTGTGCTACAGATAGTGTTTTGCAGGAAGTCCAGAAAGTTTCTTTTGGTCTCATCAGACCAGAGCACTCTTTGACACATAATTGCTATATCTCCCACATGTCTTTTAGCAAATCCAAATGGGCTTTGCTATGGCTTTGTTTCAGCAATGGCTTTCTTCGTAAGTTCTGAGAGCTCTTTTGCTAAATGATCAGTATAATAAAGCTTTAAACACACACACACACATAATCCCAGCTTTATGGGATGTCTAGGTAGAAGCTGTCCCTTCTCAGTTGCAAATTTCTCCTGCTCTTTGGTCTCTTGGTTGCTTTTCAGTCTGATGCACTCCTTACCTGGCTCACTGAATTTTGGTGCGTGGCCTTCTTTATATAGAGGCGCACTTAAGCTATATTCATTCCATTTTGTAATGGGTTTTCTGGTGTTCTGAGGAATGTTCACAGTTGGAGGGTTAAAAAAAAATCAAACCCATATTGGTACTTCTGCACAACTTTATCCTGGAGTTATTGTAATAGCTCCTTGATCTTCATAATGCTATTATTTAAATAAGGTTTCTAACAAATTCTGGATTCTTGCAGGAGCAGAAGTATTTAAACTGAGATCGTGTGGCACTAGAATTGCACACAGACTTTATTTGAGTACTAATGTACTGGCATATAAGATAACCCTTGGAACTGGAAACAGCGAGGCAAAAATCAGGGGGTCATCATATATGCCAGTACTAATGTACTGGCATATAAGATAACCCTTGGAACTGGAAACAGCGAGGCAAAAATCAGGGGGTCATCATATATGCCAGGTGAAAAATTTTCATTATGCAGTAGGATCACTGTATCCACAGGGAATAGGCTCTGAGCCCCCCAGTGGATGTCTGAAACTGCTGGGCCCCTGCAAAAGCGGAAAAACTGACGATCTCTAGTGAAAAACCACAAATATCTCTAGGAACTTTGGGGACTCCAGGCTCTTTGTCTAGGCACTAGCCAGCTTCACATGTTTTGCCTCTCAGTGGGCATGAAGGCTCTAGAGATACTCATTTTTCTTTTCTAGAGATAATTATTTTTGCTAGAGATATATCTCTATATACTAGTGTATAAGAGGTCCCTTGAAACTGGAAATGACATAACAAAAATTAGGGGATGTCTTATATGCCTGACATATAAGAAACACCAGAAAATCAGCCCAAAATATCAACCTCATCTTATACACAAGTCACCTTATGTGCTGGTATATATGATTCCTATACTATGTGACTTTTCCAGGCAGTAAATTACACCAGAGTTTTAATTTTGGCATGACACAGTAAAAGCTGTGAATGCTTATGCAAGCAACAAGCACCTGTTTGTTTGTTTACTTAACTTTAGTGCCCCAGTAAAAATATTTTGCACTTTCACAGTGCTGAGTATCTTGTGTACATCAAGTGATAGCATTGCCAGTTAAATCCATTTTTGTCCCAGGTTGTTACACAATAATATGTGGAAGATCAAAGGGGAATACTTTGGTAGTCTCTTGATGATGCTCTAGCTCTGGATATCCTATATCTAGCAGAGAGTTGAACAAGTTGGCCTACAGGTCTCATCCAGTTTACATCAGGCTGATCTCTGCCAGTACTAACAAAAAGATAGTCTTGTAAGAATGCTAAACTCTACACATAAGCTTGGAGCTTTTGCATGTCAACCTGTTGCGGCATTGATGCAAGGAAGAAAACTGACATTTTTAACGAACCATGGTTTAAAACCAAAGACCTTCAAAACTGAACTTAGGGTCCAGGTAGGTACATATGGCAGTCTTTCAGGTGACCTGATACCAATTCATTTAGGGCTTTATGTGTTAAAACAAGCACCTTAAAACCCCTTTATATCCTCCTTGACATTATATTAAAAAGTGGGTAACAAATTATAGAACAAAAATAAATGATATAACATGGGATGGTGTAACATGGTGTCCTGCAACAACAGGGGGTTGGACTCAATGGCCTTCATGGCCCCTTCCAACTCTTCTGTTTTATGATTCTATGAAATGGGTTGCTACAAACTGCTCATCTGATTTCTCCTGAGGAAAAGTGTTTTTTTGACAGAAAAAAGGTTCTCATCTCCTGGTAAAGGAAATCTTTCCTTCAACCTTGCTCCAAACCATTTAGGGTTTAAAGGTCAAAGGTAACACTTTAAATTCGTAAATACACCAGTAACTGGTGTAATTGGTCCAGAGCCAGTGTTAAATACTCTGATATGTGGGCAGCAGTGTTCTGCCCCAGTAGCAATTTCCAGACCATCTTCAGGGACAGCACATTACATTACAAACCATCCTCAGATGCAGTACCCATTACATTACAGTGGTCTGGATGTGACTAGTGCACAAGGTAATGCAGAGACCTGGAAAAAAAATATAACCTTGAGCTTGCTCTTGCATAGTGAGTACAATTTCACCCAAGACCAGTCACACTCCCACATTCAGATCAGTCACCTTCCTCATACAGAGTACCACCATCTTGTCTAGTTAGAGAAAAAGTAGAGCAGGGAGCCTGCCAAGAGAGAGGGAACATGTGAGCTTGCAGTTCCACACTGAGTCTAAATCATAGTTTGCCGTCCTTGGGTTCATGATTTCTGAACCTTTCTGTATAGGGTATATGTAATTCTTTGAAGGGATAAAGCCTGATAGAGCATATAAGGTTCTCATATATTTGTGTTTATGATTGTCATATTTGACGTATTAACTCTGAAACTGTTTGAGTCAACTCTTTAATCCTTTGTTTAGGAACTAGCATTTGATCCTTACGAATCATACACTCAAGATATTTTACGGACTGGTTTCCATGACCATTTTCTTAGCCAGTTATCCAAGCCAGGGGCAGCATTTTACTTGCAGGTAAGTTAAGTAATATAATAGAACTAGCAGAAGTTGTCAAAAAGCTTGTTCATACAACTGAAATATATATATTTTTTTCCTAGTCAATCGGAGATGGCTTTAAAGATGCTGTTCAGTATGTTTTACCCAGGCTACTTCTAGTTCCTGTTTATCATTGCCTTCACTATTTTGAATTTCTAAAGGTAAGAGAAAAATGTTTCTATCTAAAAATTTAAAATGGAGTTAATATTAAATTTTAAATAAAGCATTCAATGGAATATGCTTAGAACAATGAAACCCTCATTTTTCTCAGGTTTTGACTTGCATATAATAATTTAGTAGCTTGGGTAATTTGCATGCACATACAGCTGCTAACCCACAAGTCATAAACTGAATTTGTGGCTGGTATAAGCTTGTCTACTTATTCATGGCAGGGAGAGGACAAATGTTTTCTTCTGACAACTATCCCTGTCCTCTGGCCTTTAGGGGTTCTTAGGTCGTAAGTTCAGTCCAGTGATCTGTTAATGTGTATGTGGGGCGGGGGGATGAGAGAGGGAGAGCCCGCAAGTCAAAATGGTGTGGGGGGGAGTTGTTTGCCCCCAGAAGAGGGAACTGCTGACCATTTGTAAACAGGGTACAAGTTAGGGTGATTTGGATTTCGGCCATTAACATTAAACAAAACTCAGCACTTTTTTTATTACAAACTTCAGAATTTCTGGTAGCAAGTTGCTCTGTTAACACAAAGATAATAAATGTAGGCACACATTCTGATTCATACTTACCTCCAGGAGAGTTTTCAAAATGTCTGAATTACATAGTAAAGTAATAACTAGAGTAAAATAATGCTTCTAATTCTGACCAATACCTGATTATACACATTTCAAGACTTGTTCTATGTTTTTGCAGTTACCTTATTTAAACATTAGGTGGCGTTGATGTACATTGTTTAATACTACTGATTTAAAGAGGCTGCTGCAAAAGCAAGCATAGGTTTAAAAATTTAATTGCTTAAACCACATAATGTGTGAGATTGTTTTGTCACTGCTAGTTATAGAATCTGCCAAAATTCATAGACAGCCTTATTAAAAATGTGTGGGTGTCTCACATATTTTACATAAAAGTTGTAATGCGTACAAGCCTCTGGATGTGAATATTTAGAGGGGTGTTCGTGTGTGTGTGTGGATGCACACAGCTCGTAACTATTTTATTTATTGCTTTTATTTTATTGATTTATTGCTTTTATATGTCATTCAACAGCCATACATGGCTCTCAGAACCATTTTGAAAAAGCCAGAATGATTTACAAAAAAGATCTTTTTGTCTCGGATACAATTTATACTGGAATAATAGCTTGCAAAGTGGACTCTACATATTGATGTTGAATGTGAAAATACAGAATTGCTCAAGTTCTTCATTCTAGGTTAACTATCTTGTAATAAATAATACTAGTTATTTATATAGTTGCTGTTTGTTTGTTTGTTTTTATTTCTATACAGTCCATAGTCAAAGCTCTCTGGGCAGTGTTCAACAAAATATAAAACACAATAGATAAAAACAGGAAGAATTTACAGTTAATTTTAAAGGGCACAAAAGAACATTGAAAGATAATTTTAAAAGACTTGGCCAAGAGTAAAAGGCACCTGGCTAATCATATCAGCCCCCTGAATTACCAGGGAGGTCTTTAAAGTCTTCCACAAAGAGGGCTATCTTAATCTGGCACCAAAAAGATTGCGAATTTGGTGCCAAGCAGGCTGTCATTCTGAAGATGGGAGGCACCATAGTCCTTTTATTAATGTGCCCAAGTTATTTCATATATGTTCTCTGTAATCTTTATAATGGGTGGGAAACCTCAGGCCCAACAGCTAAGTCCATCCCCCAAGGTTCCAGAGATGGCCATGCCTTCTTTACCCTGATTCTACCCCACGTCCCCTTACCACCAGCAGGTTGGGGGACATGAGGTCAGTTTTTCCCCATTCTAATACACTGAGCAATAAGAGCTTTAAGCTACAATTGGCTAGTACCTTTGGCTCCACCTATTTTTGCCTTTGACTTTGTCCGTTTCCCCTTACCACTGCTCAAAGAGAATCTCCAAAATTTAATTTGGTCTTTGAAGGAAAGAGATTTACTGTCTCTGCTTCATGTCATCTGTCTAAGGTACATAGACCATTATTCATATTCCAGCATTATAGATTGGGAGTGAATGTAGGCTAGACTGAGTATAAGTGGCTTGTTAAAGGCCAATTAATATTGAATGGCAGATTGGAAAGATATTTGAGCAGAATACTTGGTATGATCTCTTCCCCGCCTTTTTTATTGCAACAGCCATAAAATATTACAGTAAACTGTCTTACACTCAATCTGGTGTTGGTTCACACAGCTCAGTATTGTCTACTGACAGTGGCTTCCCAATGTTTCAGCCAGGAGTCACTCCCAGCTAAACTGGAAATGATTAAAGCTAGTGATGTCAGTTTCCATCAGCTGGGCTTTTTCCTAATACCATACTTAATAGGATTGCAGTATTCTACTCACAAGTGGATGTCTTATTTAGTCTTGGTCCAGGTTAGTACCTGAGGTTAAACTGAAGTTAGCAACCTCTGTCTCAGATATCTGAGAGTGTATACTTTTGAATAGGTTTCTTGTATCATTTGAATCATAGACTGCCAGCACCAATTATTTTATGGTCTATCAAATTATTAAAAATGTGAATAAGCAAAAGACAATAACAATTGGCCACTGAAGGATAAAATTTTATTCATAAACTTACTTGCAGGAGCATAAACTATTCTTCTTCTCACATTCATAGCAATTAGAAGAGAAAAGTGAAGATGAAGAGGACAAAGAGTGTTTGAAGCAAGCAATTACAGCCCTGCTTAATCTTCAGAGTAGTATGGAAAGGATATGCTCAAAAAGTCTTGCAAAGAGAAGGCTTAGGTAAACACACTTCCCCTTCCCCCCCACTTCTTTATATGCTGTGCTATAAATCCAGGCATCCAGTTTCCTCTTTCAGTAAACAATGAACAAAATAGTTTGTGGCAAGCCTGCTTCTTCAGAGGAAGTGACATCAAAGTCCACATAGCTATTGTTTTAAAGTTTGGTGTGTGTCCCCTTCATGTTTCAAGTGAATGCATCTTGAGAATTTACTGGTAAGCCAACAGAAAAATAACTTCATTAGCTATTGCAGGAACAAAAATATCTTGGCTATCTATTTAAAATGCTTAACAGATTTTTATGCTAATTGATGGTGCAGTGATGGGTTAAAGTAAATAAAAGTGGTGTCAGAGCTTTTTAAAAATGCTTGCATTTTTTATTTATTAGTTGCTGCCTTGCAGTGCAACAGGATTAGTTGCTGCTTTGCAGTGTAATCAAATTTGATTTGCGAACTAGAATTCTTGGTCATTTTTAAATTACACCTATGATCATAGCACTTGCACATCTGAAACTTTTATATTTAACTAAAACTAGCTCATGGAATTCTTGTCAGTCATACCTTCTGGATGTGATTATGCACTTCTTCAGATTGTTAGCAGAAAAACATGTATTAATGTTTAATGTCAATATGTGAATTATGAAATAACTTTTTGAATAATTTCTTCATCCTCCTTTTTCGAAGTGAATCTGCATGCCGATTCTATAGTCAGCAAATGAAGGGGAAGCAGCTAGCAATCAAGAAAATGAATGAAATCCAGAAGAACATTGACGGTTGGGAGGGTAAAGACATTGGACAGTGCTGCAATGAATTTATAATGGAGGGGACACTCACACGTGTGGGTGCCAAGCATGAAAGACATATATTTCTCTTTGATGGGCTAATGATTTGTTGTAAGTCAAATCATGGCCAACCAAGACTGCCTGGTGCTAGCAATGCTGAATATCGTTTGAAAGAAAAGTTTCTAATGCGAAAGGTACAGATCAACGATAAAGATGACACTAATGAGTACAAGCACGCCTTTGAAATAATTTTAAAAGATGAGAACAGTGTTATTTTTGCTGCTAAATCAGCTGAAGAAAAAAACAACTGGATGGCAGCCTTGATCTCTTTACAGTATAGAAGCACCTTGGAGCGCATGCTAGATGTAACAATGTTACAAGAAGAAAAGGAGGAACACCTGAGACTTCCAAGCCCTGAGGTTTATAGGTTTGCAGAACGTGATTCTGAGGAGAATATTGTTTTTGAAGAGAATGTCCAATCCAAATCTGGAATTCCTATTATCAAAGCAGGAACTGTTGTCAAACTGATTGAGAGACTTACATACCATATGTATGCTGGTAAGGAATTCTTCCAAGTCTTTAAAATATCTACATTATTTAACTGTCTTCCATATACCCAGAGAAGCGGGGTGGAATAAGCCCAGGGCATTAGAGTTTCTGGTCTGAGTGGCATATTATTAGTTAATGATTTGTTTGAGATAGTTTTTTTAAGACTTTAACATTGTGCTCAATGATTATGACCACATCTGCCCAGTAGCCAGGATGCTGGATGATAGAACTCTTATCTATCCTTATCAACACTAAGTTAGTATTAAGAAGTCTATAGCGAAACAGAAGCATTCGTTGGTAAATATGCTCAATTGAAAATAAGTCTTATATGGTCTGCTTGTAAATATCCAGGAGCATAAACAGGTACTATAGATTCATTTACCACACACGTCATTTTTAGTAGCTGTTGCCTGCTATACTACTTCCAGAGGATGCTTCCATTATTCTAGGGGGGAGGGGGATCACACTGCATAGTTCATGTTACTAGGCATTATTCGTGTTTAACATTTGTGGTGCTGCTGACATGAGTATCAATTCATCAAAACTAAATACATATCACTTCAGTTAGATTTTCTGAAACTGTTCAGTATCTGTTGCATAAGAGCATATGATACATTGAAATTTTAATGCAATAATTTGTTTTGAATCAAATATTTGAAAGCAAGCATTTGATATGCAAATGTCTAGACTTAGTTGACATGTACCTTTCTATCCAGTTGGTGTACTTACTGTTATACGCACTTTTTTTTACAGAATATTGTTTATTTTTAATCTTTTTAAATTTAATTGTTTAATTCTGTCAAATTTGTTGGATATGTGATTCCCTAAATACCTTCATAAGAGTTGGAAAACACTTTAATCCCAAATGTTTTCAGTCAAGGTACATTTGTGAATGGTACAGGTATGCTCATGAACAATTAAATTAGTTTGGCTTAGTACTTTTTTTTCCAAGCCAGCACTTGGATGGCCAAGCCTAATTTCAGCAAGTGAAGGTAATTCCATGGACCTTCAAAATATTACAGAGTCCTTCCCTTACCCTTTTCTGAAGAGCAGGGTTCTTGCTGTTACATGAATGGCAGTGACTAGGCAGCATTTATATTCCAGAAGGGTATTCAGAGCTGTTTCTTCATAGTAAAAATCACTTTGAGTTTCAGGCAATCCAAATCCTGTTTCAAGAAAATTTTTATTTCAGAAAATTCATATTTGTTTGATTGGTGCATAAATTTCCATAATGCTTTAGAATTTGTTGGGTTATAGAATAGGCAACAACAATAAGCAATTCCCTGCCATCCTGTTGGAAATCCTATTGAGTAACTTCTCTGGCTTCTGCATTTCTTCCTGTTCCCAAGGGTCAGAAATTAGCTTTTGAAAAAAATGAGGACTGAGCTCAAGAACCTGAATTCTGCACCCCCAGTCACATTTTTCCATCCTGCAAAATTGCTGCATCTACATACTCTTGTAGGGTTCTTATGAGAAAATGTATCTTTCCAGTTCTTATGTGTCATTTGCTATTAAAATGCTGTTAAAGAAGTGGAAGCTTCTTTCCATAAGTATGCTAATAGATTTGGGGCAGAATCCAGCATGGTGCTTATGTCTCCACCACTTCTTTTCCACAAGCAGAGAGTTCCACCAATTCTATTGTGCATGTGGGATTTACGTCTTACCTAAATTAGATTTAGCACTTCCTGGGGGAAGTGTAAAACAAATGGAAATACTAGTTTTTTAAGGAGGCAGATCAGTGGCATTGCTTAGCATTGCTGTTGAAGGCCACCTGCACAATGCAGCTGGTTGGGGGGCGGGGGGTTAGAAGAATCACCCTCATTTGATTGTGCCTTTGGATAGTGATATTTTCCTTTCTTTTTTTATCTTGCTCAGTAACTGTTGGGATGGATATATTTCCAGGGGCCAAATTGCAATGTGGCAAAGGACTTGGGTGGAGCACATTCTATTTGTAGGTGTGGCCCAATGCAGGGCAAAAGCCTCAAATTGAGTTTTACCAATTTTAAGCCTACTTGGAAATAAGCAGGACTGGATAGCTCAGAAGCACTTTCAGATAGCATCCCAAATATCCACCCTCTGCATGTCTGCACAGTAGTAAGCATGAGCCATACTTCTACCCATAAACAAGCAGAACAGGCTTCTGTATGTCCTCTCAGAAGTAAGTAGGGCAAGTCACTGCAGGACAAGCCTGAAAAGTATGCAGGACTATCATTTAGCATCTTTCTCTCAAAGCGCCATCCCATCTCTGCTGCAGGGTAAAGTTTTTCTGTTTGGAAGTATGACATTTCCCCTGCTGAATACGTAGAAAGGAGCCTCTTTCAGTGTTGTCCAGGGAAAATATTTTTCCCCAATTGGTTGCTGATCAGAGATAAAAGCTTTCTCCTGTGGGGGTAAGGGGCAGGGTTTGGTTTTTTAAAAAAAGGTGAAAGAGCTGGAAGGGGAATCCCCACATGCCAGAGGTTCTCCATTACTAAGGTTATGGATAAGTTGTTGTCCACTTCTCTGTGTCTTAGGCCAATCAAATACTATTATCCACAGTTTGGATGTGGTCATTTGTACGGAAGACTGCAAAATGTGGCAAGAGTAAGTAGCTGCAGGCCTCCACAGCACGAGTATCACATGAGTGTGATGAAATTAGTTGGTGCCAATGCCCTTGTCATGGTATAGTCACGTAACTCTGTTTCTCTGTGCTATGGCAACTGATGGCAAGCAATTTTGGGAGAAATGAAAACTAAGGAATTTCAATCCAAGAAAAAAAATGAAATAGGACCTCTTACGGATGATATGTGGACTATTTATGTGCCTTCCTGCAACAGAGGAAAGTTGCCAAGGCAACTCCAGCTAAATTGGCAGCTCCTTTGTCTCTGGTTGAAGCCAAAGTTGTCAAGAACAAGGATTCAGATGTTGCTGGGCAAGGTGGAATCTTCACATCACTGTTCAAGCTTTTGCAGCAAAATCACATTGTCCTTGCTTTCACCCAGAGGCATGTGTTAAACCCAGTTGCCACCAAAGATCTTTGTGAATCTATTTTAGTGCTGAGTAGGTTTTTCCTCTTTCGTAAAGCAAAATAAGTTTTTCTTTTATAAAAATCCCCAATTAATTTTGGTATTCAATATATATTTTGGTATTAGTAACATAGATGTTTAAAGTACATTATCCTTTACCCATGCTTGTGGTTAAGTGAGCTCCAGTTTATAAAATTCGGCTTACTAGAACATGAACTTGATCTGCTAGAAGATAATTCTTAGGTATACAACCCAAACATCTTTAAATATTTTCAAGGTAAAGAAATGGATTGTATCTACAATATTTTGAGATTGTCCAAATTAGAATAGTTATTGTTCCATATCTGCAAGATTATAGAGTCTCATATATCCTAAGACAGGACTATGCATAGTTAAGCTGCAGCAGGACTGTAGAACTGTGTTGCCCAGTGCAGATTAAGATGTTTCTGGTTACAAGTAGGCTGAAGAATACAAGGATAGAAAAGAGGATAGAAAGGATTGTTCAGAGAATCAAATCATGGTTTAATAAGACCAGGTATAAATGCGCTTTGTATAGCTATTCATAGCCCCTTTGCTCTCCTGTGTAAGCAGCAAAATGGAACAGTGAAGCACATGTAGCCCTAGTGATGTCCAAACTGGGAAATACAGTGAATAGCTTTCAGTCAAGCCAGGAATAACCTGGCTAATTTAGAACTCAAAAGGGACTGTAAGTGCATAAAGTTCATATGTACCCCGGGTTATTAAACCAGGATTTGATCAGACAACTGGATCCATTACTTTATTCTGCTCGTGCCCTTAATTCTACCATATGAGAGGTAGAAATGTAGAAGGGGAAGTGGGGGGTGCATGTATTTACCTTCTATTTTCAGAGAATGTCAGATATACCCTCTACGTTCCACTAAGGTGGTTGGATGGGTAACTAATTTGCATAAAGGTAGGAAATCAGCCCAAAACAAATAGCTTCTGATCGGGCAAAAGTGGCCAGGATGAGTCATTGGCATTTGAATTCGGTATGGGTAGTACTGATGTTTGTTTGAGAAGAACCATTTTTTACATCTCTTGACATTCCTCAGATTTCTCTGAATAGTACAAGTTCCTTTCCATTTCCTGATTTGGTGCTTCCAGGTTTGAAAAAGCTTGCAGCTTTTTTGTTTGGTAGGGCTGTGCTGTTCTATTTATAAACTTTGATATGTTGAATGCTTGTGCGTCAGCATAGCATTCATTTCCTTACTTTAAGGCATTCAGGGGTGGTTGGTTATTTATTATTTATTTTTGGACAATGTTCTTTTAGCTTTTAAAATGTCTGCACTGAGGAGAGATTTATCACATAGACAGACATCCTGACTGTGTATTTTTAACCCAATTACTTGGCTATTTTGAAGTCATTGTAGTAGCTAAAATGTACTTGCTGTGCAGTTGCACAAAAACAAAAATCAGTTTGTAGGAAGGAACAGGCTTTATGTTTAAATAATCATACAAGAGTTTGCTGATTTATAATGTGGGAATTTACAGCTTGTGAAAATGCACTGTCCTACCACTTGCACAGATGTAACAGCTGTTCCTTAGCCACGTTCAGTGAAACCCTGTTCTGGTTGTCCCCAGCTGTAGCACCTTTGGGCCACTCTTAGCACCTTGGAGAATTTTGTATTGTAGGCTTATCCATGCTGGTTCTGTTTTTTTTTCTTTGATGCCCTGAGTGCAAGACCTTCTACAGAGAAAAAAAGCAAACTTGTTGAATTGCTATTTACCTAGTAGGTAGCATTGTTTTTAGATTGCCCCAGTGAGATATTTCCTGATACAGCTCCAGCTCTTTCCAATAATCAGAATTATTGGAAAGAGCTTTAGAATGGGAAGCCCTTTAGAATGGGAATCAGCAACATGACATCCTTGGGCTCACTGATGCCTACCAAGCCTCCTCAATGTAACCGTAAAGTTAGCTTTACTAAATTTATTGGAGCAGTATTAGTTGATTTTAACAAGAATGAGGACAAAACTTCCTTGCCAAAAAAGAGCAAGATGGGGAGGGAAGGACAAGAAAAGAGAGAATTCAGATAAGGCAAAATAAGAGAATCCAGAGAAGGGAGCAGTCCCAGAGGACCGAAAAAGTTCCCAAGTTCGTTGGTAGAAACTTGCTCTTTCATTCTGAGTTCAGTTTTTATTTTTACTCTGCTCTCTTACCTGTTTTTAGTCTTGATTGGATTTGATTTAGTCTTCACAACACCATGAGAATCAAGGGAGACATTACATTTTTAAAAAATGCTGGTTAGCCCACCTATTCAGTTCTATAGGCAGGATGTTCCCTCTACTAAATACTGTCCAGCCTAGAAAAGGAACAAAAATCTGCTGGGGAAGAGTTCTGTCATCCATGATTAAATGACAGCTGCTCTTAGTTCTGTTTTTATGGGGGGGGGGAATTGGGGGTTCAAATTACCATTAATTTATCCATTTGCTTTCAAAGCAATTAAAATAATTTGCTGTTTGTTTTCTACTCCAGATCCAAACTTTGTTCGAACATTTCTTACAACATATAGATCTTTCTGTAAACCTTTGGAATTATTGAATCTCCTAATAGAAAGGTATGAGTATTTTTTTCTGAATATGGCTTGTCTTTTGAGATTTAAGTTTACAATATTTGTTTCCTACATAAAGAAGTGTACTTTGCTCTTTTGCCAAAAGACATTATATGTGGAGGATTCTGAACTATTACAAAAATAACAGAAGAGTTAGAATTTCCAATTCAAGCATGTACAAATGAATGAGGGAGAGAGTACATTGCAAAAACAGAATTCTCTTTCATTGTGCTGCTGAAGTCAGCTGAAATCCCTTGGTGTTGATTTCAGTTATTACTGAGTAAAAGGATTTTTTCTTTCTCTCTGAGAGGAAGAGTTGTATTTTATTTATAATATTATAAAATATATTTTTTTCAAATTGTTACAGTTTTTGAGAAATCCAAAAACTCCTTACAGATTTGAAGTCAGAGTTGTATTGAAGAAAAACAAATGTGTAAACTTGGTGAAAATTCATTAAAATACTTCTCCCCAACTTGGGTATGAAATAGTATATTTATGTAGATTACTATTTTTAGTGCCAAGTATATAGAGTATAAAGCACACAAAATGCCATCTATTTCCAGCATACTTGTTTAAAGCAGGTAGAAAGATAGGTGTTTGTAAACAGATAATAAGGTAATAGTTTACTCAAAACTATAATATATTTGATATGAAAGCTGTAATTCTAGCGAATGGCCTCTATGCAGTCAATCCTGTAGGAACTGAAACTGGAACATTCTGGAAATCTTAGAAACCTGTAGGGGTTGCATCCCTTTCTTTTCTTGTCATTGTGAGACTTCCTTTGAAAGTTGGTTCTTACTGCTTTTTACAATTATTCACTTCCAATTATTATTGCTAAACGATCGTTTAAACTTTGTGTTTAAGGCATCTAAATTTCATTTTACTACCCCACAATAGATTTGAAATTCCAGAACCTGAACCAACAGAAGCAGACCGTATAGCTATGGAGAATGGAGATCAACCTCTTAGCGCAGAGCTAAAAAGATTTAGAAAGGAATATGTACAACCTGTTCAACTACGGTAAATATCCTAGACATGTAAATGTTTTCTTTCCAAACTTACTTCAGATGACACATATTCAGAATGTGTTAGTTGAATGATAGTGTCATAATAGAATCATCAAACATGTAAAAGTGCAACTCCTTAAAAATATTTTTATGTATCAGTAGTTTGGATTATGCAATATTCTGTGTGCGGCATTCCATGTTCAGGACTATGTGCAGTGTTCTATGCATATACTAGAGCTTTATAGCTTCCCCTTCATTTTTTGGGGAACTATAAATTGAATGCTTGAATAGCACTCTTGTAAATGATGTTTCCATCAGGTATCCTAGACTTTGATTT
Source organism: Varanus komodoensis (assembly GCF_004798865.1). Taxonomy (NCBI): domain Eukaryota; kingdom Metazoa; phylum Chordata; class Lepidosauria; order Squamata; family Varanidae; genus Varanus; species Varanus komodoensis. Next base: position 61,096,793 of record NW_025335568.1, read on the forward strand.
TTTTGCTTCCAAAATACCAGTGCTAGGGTTGTGATCCTCTGGAATCTGTCCCTCTTCTGTTCATTGGACTTCTTCTCATACATGTCTCCCACTTAGGAATTGATACAAGCCAAGAGAAAGTCTGTGGACACTCTTGGAAGTTGTGTGATGGGCAACCTTCTTCAGCAAATGTAGCACAAACAAAAGCTATGAGCCACATGCACAGAAGAGGGACACTGCTTGCACAGCGTTTGTGCACACTTGCTTCTTGCTGGGCACCCAAGTGAATGCTCAGTGCACTTGCTATGAAGTCAGACTCATGGCCAGAAGAAAGCAGACCAGAATCTAGGTAGCTAAGCCCAGGGATTCCAGCCAATTCCCACCCCAAAAACAGATTTCTCATAGCTGGAATTGGTGGTTCATTTGGATGATGCTAGATGGAATAAGGAAGCTGCAGCTCCTAAGTGCTGTCAAAAATATATTGAATAAGCCGTAACTTCAAAGATTTTATAATCTCTCTTAATGTTGTAGAGTACTAAATGTATGCCGACACTGGGTGGAACATCACTTTTATGATTTTGAAAGGGAAAAAGTTCTTTTGGAGCTGTTGGAAGGATTCATTGGCCGAGTCAGAGGTACTTGTTTATGTCAAATATCTAAAATGATCTGTTTTGTTTCCTTAAAGACTCATTTAGTAATGGTGTCTTGAATGTCTTTATGTGTCTGTATATAAAGATAAAGAAAATCAAGTTGAAACAAATTAAAAACAGCAAGTGTAGCTATAAAGCAGGGGTGTACAATCTTTTTAATCCCTGAGGTCTCATCAGGTTTCTGGTGGGGTCTGTACATAAAACTTAACAAGCCAACTGTGGTCTGTTATGCACAGGAGTTGATGTTTGAAGTTTGTTGGGGGAGAAGGAAGCTGCAATCTGCTACATACTTCAGCCACCCAGCTCTGATCATGTTTTTCAGTGCTTCTAAATAACATGACCACAGTTGCTCAAGGTGCTCATCTCTTCAGATATCTGAAATCCACTTTTCCATGTTTCTTTGGAGGAATTGCTTTAGATTTAAGAGAACTTCCTGTAACCCTGACTATTTTGCCGGAGTGCATGTTGCTGCTGATCCTGTAAAACTAACCTTAGAAACAAAGTACATTTTTGTGTACAGAAACACAGTGGGCATAACACTATGCCAGAGGTGCCAATGTTATGGGCTCGCAGACAAATTTGTTGTTTTAAAAAAGCTCCTACAGTAATCATCACAAATTGCTAACAGTGAAGTTGAACACATTGTCCCCAGCCCTTACATGTGTGTCCCCTTTCTTTTCCCTCCTCTTTCTTCCCATTGCCTCCAGCCAGGACTTCCTTCTTTTGACATCTTTTTTGCCCTTGTAAAGATTTCCGTCTGTCTTCCTTCTTCCCTCCCCTGCCAATGCCTCCTCTCATTTCTCTCAGCGTACAACTGGCTGCTGTTGTCATTCTCACCTAGGAATTCCTCCTAAACTTTCTCTTCAGAATTTCTTTTCTCCGCTACTGTTACTTTTGCCTCATTCACCTCAGCAACAAGAATCTGGAAAATCAGCCTCCTCATCTGCTATCTTCCTGCGGAGGTAAATATAGAGTTAGGCAGAAGCAGCAGTGCAGGGAGAGCAAATCCTGAGCAGAAATAGAGGAAATTCAAGATGCATGTGGCAGAAGCAATGCTGGAGGGGGTGGGATAAATGGAGGACACAAAGGGGTCACACTGGCATAAGGCAAATTGCAAGGTAAATTATTGGATGCTTGTGCCAGATGAGAATGGGAAAGTAAGAGCTATGTGGTGATGCTTCAGCTTAAAAGGGAAAAGAGAGAAGGAAGCAAAAGAAATTCAGAAAACTATGGGGGAGAAATAGAAGAAATGGAAAATGAGAGATTATGTTGGTATACCCAGCTTTTTCAGAAGTCTGTCTTGGTTCTTTCTGACAACAAGCATGGGAGGAAAAGTGTCTTCAGTTATCAAGATGAATCTAAAAGATGGTAGGAAGGGCAGGTTTTCACAGCAACATTTTAGCCAACACTTAACTGCTAAACTTAACTGGCAGGCACAGGCACTTGAGGCCAGAAGCTTGGGTTGGACTTGATGGTCTTATGGGTCCTTCCACTTATTTGAATTCGTCTGGTTGAATGAAAGTCCCACCAAGTTCAAGGCTCCAATACTGGTTAAACCCTTATACAAATACTAACACAAACTAGAACAACAACTGATAGGAAGATTTCCCAGTGCAAAAATGGCATGATTATCATCTTCACTTTTCTGGATAGAAGGGTTGGTTGACTCTAGATGTGTTTTGCTTGGAAGAACCCTTGAAAAGTTACACAGTGTTGTCTTGATTGAAACAAAAAATGGTAGAGATTTGCCTTTAGCACTTTCTAGCGTTTCCAGTTTGTAACATTCTTTTCCATGACAAGAAAAGATGTCAGTAGGTTTTGCATCCTTGCCAACTAACATGTTCAGAAAAGTAGAGACTTTTAGCAAAGGTATTAGTGTGAGGTTAATATGTCCCTAAGATGGAACCTGAGTATGAATATGCTCAAAGGCAGTATTTGTCCAAGTCTAATCACTTGGTGTTAGGGACAGAGAGGGTGGGTATCTGCGTCATGACTTGTTAGCGTCTCAGAATGCATCTGACATACCACTGTTACAAAATTAGGTCTAAATGGATCAACTTTTGCATTATGCAGTTTTTTCGTTCTTTTCACTGATGTCCTCCTATACAAATTATGTGCTTCCATTACGAGAACTTCGCTAGTGGCTAGGTATCCACAGTACTGTAACATATTTTCCTTTTCTGCCTTAGGTAAAGCTATGAAGAAATGGGTTGAGTCAATCACAAAGATAATCCATAGGAAAAAGCAAGCACAAGCCATTGGGCCAAGTCACAATATTACTTTCGAAAGTTCACCTCCTCCAATTGAGTGGCATATAAGCAGGCCAGGAAACACTGATTTCTTTGATTTGCTCACTTTACACCCAATAGAAATTGCTCGACAGCTCACTCTACTTGAATCTGAACTTTACAGGTAGTCTTTTCTTCCACTGAAACATATTGTTCCACACTATAATATATAGGAATTATGTTCTTCTCTTCTGGCTTTTCTACATTCTATTTGTAATAGCATGGTTACTTATATTGCCAGCTGCTTAAGAGATATGTTCTGAATTGTGACTTAAGTATACATTAATGCGTATTTGCTAAGGGCAGGTGTTAAACATGAGGATTTCACTTTATATATTGGAATTTGTATTGCTTTCTGTGTAAAATTCTATTACAAACAGGATATTGGAAAGTGTCATGCTTTTTCCAGAATCAGAACACTATTTTCCAGATCACTGGGTTGTTCACTGAACAGCCTATAGCAGTGGTGTCAAACCTATGGCACATGTGCCACAGCGGGCATGCAGAGCCCTCTCTGTCGGCACGTAAGCCAAGTGGACAAGACAAGACTTTTTATTCCTAATTTGTATTTGGTTATGAAGGATTGGATGATAAATTATAGCAAAGGGAAGGAGAGACCCAGTAGCTCAAGTCAAAAGCACCGAAAATAGTGAAGAGTGGAGAGCCAACGAGTAAGTTCACCACAAGAGTAAGGAGTAGCATCTCTCACTTGGCAGTGTAATCCTGTTGTTTTTCATTCTTGAAATGAAACCTCTTAGTGTACTCCACCTTTTTAGTTTTACCCCAACTCTCCAGCTACTCCAAGAAGGGAAGATGTTAACTCCTCCCCATTTTTAATGGTTCCTTTTTGAAATGCATATTGCTGTGATTATTGTGGTTTCTTGAAAGCCTTAAAAAAGAATGGAACCTCCAAGACGTTGGTTGCATGGGATGGAATGAATGGGGTCCAGCTGATATGTCTCTATGTAGTGTTGGTGCTAGCACCCCATTTTGTCCATCTCATGCCCCCTGGAGGGTCTTTTTTGAATTGTTTGGAATACTTGCACAATTTTTGGAATGGAAAATATGTGTAAGTCAAATACAGACAAATTTAATGTCTGGGAGCTAAATGAAGAATTTGTACAAATTTAAGGCTAAGAAGTTAAGGCAGATGGGATTTTCATGCTTTCAGGAAAGTAGCAGTTACTTCAGGTGGACAGATTTCCCCTCCATTTACAATACCTTACGTTAGTGTCCACCACCACTTCTTGACTTTTCCATGTTTTATTGTGTTACAACCTAGAATTGGGATGGATATAACTGGCACTTGATGAACACAAGGTTCACAGCACAGTGAATGTACAAAATACTTTTATTGTTTGTTGGTTGCATAAGTATTCACCTCTTTTGCAGTGTCATGCCTAAAAAAGTTCTAGTGCAGCACACTGCCTACAGAAGTTACATAGTGTAAGTAGTTGAATGGAGTCTTATCTGTGTGCCATTCCATTTCTACATGATCTCAGATTAAATATATCTGCTCCTAGAAGACCCCAGAGTTTGTTGGAGAGTATATCTAAACAGCATCATGAGAACCAAGGAGTTATCAAAACAGCCCAGGATAAAGTTGTGCAGAAGCACCAATTGAGTTATATTATTTTAAAAAACCCTACTATGACCATCCTGCAGAACACCGCTAAATCTGTTATCACAAAATGGAAAGAATATGGCTTAACTGTAACTAATCCAGCAAAATTCAGTGAGCCATGTAAGAAGGGCATCAGTCCAAGAACTAATGAAGAGACCAAACAGCTGGAGAGATGTGCAGCTGAGATGAGAGAGACTGTCCATGGGGCAGCTATTACCTAGATGTTCTATAGACGTTCTATAGAGCTGGGATTATGGAAGAATGGTGAGAAGAAAGCCATCACTGAAACAAAGCGAGAGACAGCATTGCTCGGGTCTGATGTGACCTAAAGAAACTTTCTGGGCTTCCTGCAAAATACTATCTGTAGCACAAAGCCAACAGTGCTTTATTAACAGGGAACACCATCCCCATAGTAAAACCTGCTGATGGCAGCATCATGTTGTTGGGATGCAGGGACTGGGAAACTGTTCAGGGCTGAGTGCAAGATGGATGATGCCACATAGAAGGCAATTCTACAGGAAAACCTGTTTCACTCTGCAAGGGACCTGGAACTGGGATAAAACTTAATCTTTCCAGCAGGAAATGATCCTGAGGCAGAGTAACACTGGAGTAGTTTAAAAACAACAACCTGAATGACTCAGAATGGCCCAGTCAAAGCCTAGACCCTCAGTCTCATTGAGAATCTGTAGAAAGACTTGAAAGTTACTGTTCAACCACAGTCCCATCCTACCCAGCACAGCTGGAAAAATATTGAAGGCAAGACTTTGAATTCATTGAAGAGACCAGAGGCACAAAGCTGATTGAGGTTTACCGAAGAAGACTAACATCTGTTATTGCTGCCAAAGGTGCTTCTACCAAGAAGTGACTCATAGGGATAAATATTTATGCAACCAATAAGTGACTGTTTGTTTTGTTTTCTTAACTTTTGTGCCCCAGTAAACATAATTTGCATGTTCATAGTATTGAGTATTTTGTGTACTTTATTAATTTACAGCTATCATTTTCAAAAGCATATCTAAGATTCCGGGGGGGGGGGAAGAGTATGACATTAAATAACCAAAACCCTACATATTAAAAAGGAGATAACATGAAAATGTGGCCCATGAGCAAAAAGCTACATGGAGCAAGATTATCTTTAGCAAGGGCTGTTGAAAGCACAGTGTGGGTGCCTGTCTGACCTCAGTGGCAGGGAATTCCATAGCAATGGGGCTGCTGCATTAAAGGCTTTTCTCTTGAGAGACACCAGTCAGGCCATGGGTCCATGTGCAACAATCAGGAGAATATCCTCTGATGACCTCACTGAATAGTAGGTTGCCATAAGAAGAAGCACACTGTCAGGTATCCTGGATGCGGGGTTTTGTACACTAGTACTAGTAGGACAAGTAATTCCTTCAGCAAAGGAGTTGCATGTTGAAAAGTGGCAGCAGCCAGTGATAGCCAAGTTGCTTTATTAGCTCCAGCTACCTCATATATAGTGCATTACAATAATACAGTCCAGAGGTTACCAGTGCTGCATCACTGTAACCAAACTATTCCTGCCCAGGAGAGGACAGTTGGGGAACCTGTCAGAGATGTTAAAAGACATTCTGAGGCACTGCAATCACTTGGGACTCCAGCAACAGTGATGGATCTAGGAGTATCTACAGACTATGAACCTCTGAAAAGAGGGAGTGCAGCCCTGTCTAGAACAGGAAAAAAATCTTTTCTTCTGGACTTGGGACCCATTCAGCTACAAGACTTAGAGGATTCACCTTCAATTTATTGGCCCTCATCCAGCCTATTACTGAATCCACACAGTGATCTAGGGCTTGCACAGCCTGTTGTGAACCAGTTGTTACAGGGAGATATAGCTGACTGTCATCAGTGTACTGATAGGAATACAAGGAATATTCACCCTATCTTATCCCCTGAAATTGACCCCCTAGATCAGACCAGAACTACTGATAGCACAATGCCTCCAATGCCCAACCCATGGAGTCTATCCAGGAGGCTACCATGGCTGATCGAGTGAATAGCCAATGAGAGTGAGGAGAATTAGCTGGCCATACTGTTCCTCTCCTGATAAAGGTCATCAGGATGACCCAAGTCCAATTCAGATTAAAATCCAGACTAGATAATCCGTATCCTCCAAGATGCAGTTGGTGAGCCACAATCCTCTCAAGTACCTTACCTAGAAAAGGAGTATTTGCAACTAGATGGTAGTTATCAAATAGCATTTGTTCCAGAGTGAGTTCTTTCAGAAGAGGTTGTACTACTGCCTTCTTAAGGACACCAGGAACTGAAACGATGTAGATACTACCAACAGTTTTTTTAAGCACTTAGTGGTGACAGAATGAAGCAAATGGAACACCAAGAGTTTTTACACTCATCCCTGCATTGGAAGATCATGCACTTGATCCCATTCTGTTTCCTCTTCAGGGGTTTTATAGAGCTCTTAAAGAACCACAGTAACTGCAACAACATGAGCTGCAAAAAGCAGCCATGAAAAGAGAAGAGCTTAACTTTAACATCTCCCCTTTCTGAATTAGCTGTAGATAAGAGAAAGTGTTGAGAAAGTGGTAGACTGTAAGAACTGCCAATTCAGTTTGGTGGGGGCAAGGACAATTATTATATGAACTTACTGTTTTATTATTTATTTTATTAATGCGTGGATTATCTTGATGTATTTTATTGTAAACCACCAGAGAGCCCTCTGGGCTGTGGACTGTGGGCTGTTAATAAATAAATAAGCAAGCAAGCAAGCAAGCAAGCAAGCATTTAAATTCAAGATCATTACATTGTTAAGAGAGAGATGTTGATTGCCTACCAGAGAGCCCTCTGGGCTGTGGGGTAGCAATAAATAAATAAATAAGCATTTAAATTCAAGAGAATTGCACTGCTAAGTGAGAGATGTTGATTGCCTACCCACCCTTTCTTTTGAGGCACTTCTGATTTCCACACATTTTTTTCCCTGTAGCAATTGGGTACCTCCTCTGCTTTTTCTGAGCCTTTATCAACTGTGCAGCAGTCTTGCCTTGTTGGTTCTTTTGAATTTTCCCTATTCTACTTTATGCAAAGATAGAGCAACTGGACAAGACTATGTATATTGAACAAGTGCATAGAAGTGAACTTGTGAAAGAACTGCAACAATAATATATTTTTAAATTTATTATATTTGTGCAATTTTCAAAAAAATAATACTAAAGGGTAGTGAGAGTCATTCTGATGTATCATTCTAACATTAGTTGGGGACAGTCACTGATGGTAGCATGGGCAAGGCTACAAAGAGCAGGGGTTTTTGCCATGCTCATCAAGAGCTGCTGTTCCCACTCTGTGCAACCCACAGTGAAATTGCTCCTCCAGGGTTCAGATGACATAATCCTTTAAGATACCAACAACGCCTAGAACAGATCCTCAGTGGCCAGGGTGGCTTGTTCTCGAAAAATAAGCTACCTTGCCAGAAGCAGTTGAAGTCTACATGATGTGAGAACCCTTCACAGGTAGCTGCCCACAATGGGTTGTTCTGTCACTTGAACCAAGTCATTTTATTGTATAGTGCAAACAGGCAAATCTAGTCCTTTAATTTCTTCTGATGGAGAAATATTGGTGAAATTGCAAATTATCTGTGATAACCTAATTGGAAACAGTAGCTTAATTGATCAGAACAGTTAGCTTTTTTCACTTTGATTTTTATGTTCAATTTGTAGAGCTGTGCAGCCGTCAGAACTAGTTGGAAGTGTATGGACAAAAGAAGGTAAAGAAATCAATTCCCCTAACCTGCTCAGGATGATACGACATACCACTAATCTTACTCTGTGGTTTGAAAAGTAAGTTGTTTCAGGTTTTTGTTTTATCCTGAGATCTTCTCAGTGTTGGAACTCACATGGTTCCTAAGCTACAGTTTTGCAAAATACTAGTTTTGAAAAGGAACGTAAATATACCAGGAACAATTATTGCTAACATTCTGTGCTGCTTTTACTCTAAGAAATGAACTGTAAACAGTAGTGTTACATTGAATCAGTATTCCCAAATTTGGTGTTGGGAGACATTGCCTATTTAAAGTACGTTACATAAATGAATCACACTGCATTTTATGGTTTTAATTGTGGCACACCTCCCAGAGAGCTATGGCTGTTGGCCAACATAGAAATGTATAAATAATACTTTAATAAAGCCTCTCATAAGACTAATGTATTTTGAAAATTAGAATAATTCAGAAAAATAGTGGATGTTTGTAATTATATGTTTATCTCTTACTATGAATAAGGTTTTACTTTTGAAGAAAAAATGTTTCAGATTATATTGTTGCTTTTTAGAATTAAATTATGTTCTGCTGATCAAATACAAACATAAATGCTTTTTTTGTACATACAGATGCATCGTAGAAACAGAAAACCTAGAGGAAAGAGTAGTTGTTGTATGCCGCATAATTGAGATCTTGCAAGTTTTTCAAGAACTAAATAATTTTAATGGTGTTCTTGAGGTTGTCAGTGCTATGAATTCTGCACCCATTTACAGACTGGATCACACCTTTGAAGTAAGTCAGATGTAGATTTAGATACTGTAATTGCTTTAATTGTGTCATGAAATACATTTGAAATGCCATATATATTGGTAATACCATATATATACCATCTAAAGCATGGGTCCTCAAACTACGGCCCACGGGACGGATCCAGCCTGCCATGCCCATTCATCTGGCCCATGAGCAAAAAAATGCTTGCTGTGTGGGTGGGAGGTGGTGGCTTGCTCACTCAGATATGGTTTTGGACTTGTTGGGAGTTATCCCAGCGAGTTCAGAACCAAGCGAGCAAGCTGCCACATGTCTCCCCCGCACAGATGCGCTCGCCGCTGCCTTGCAGCGCGGGCTGGAGGCGGTGGCTTGCTCGCTCGGAGATGGTTTTGGACTCACTGGGAGATCTCTGAGCAAGCCGCTGCTGTGCACACCCTCGTGCACACTGGACGACACCTCATAGACCCCTGTGCCCATGCTCCCCCTCCTCACCGGCCCACCTGTGTAGCTGCCGCCTTTCAACTGGCCACCTGTTGAAAAAGTTTGAGGACCTCTGATCTAAAGGATCCACTGTATGTGTTCAGCCTAAGTGCTGGGAAGACCATGAGGTACATTTTTCTTTCTGTAGAAATAATCTCGGGATTTGTAATGCTTACAAAGTGCAGTATGAATGTTTCTTTTGCTCCGTTTGTGCAGGACAAACTAACACCAGAACCTCCTTATTTCTGCCCTAGTTCATTTGAGGATTGATTCAAAATGGGAAGACGGCACATTTTTCTTTGCACTTATATTATCTCCAAGGTGGTTATGCATTTTGTTAAGCAGTCATGACTGTCTTCTGTCCATTACAAAGGGAAACTGAAATTATCAGAGTAATAGAAAAACATTAGGTTGAAAAATTTTTTTTTTTTTTTTAGGTTGAAATTTTTTATTTAGAAAAACATTAGGGCAGGTCCTAATGCCACTTCAGACATTACAGGTCTGACAAGAGTAAACAGAATAAACCCTGCAAAAGAATCCACACAATTTGAGTAGCCTTGGTAACCAGCCAAAGGACATGATTTGTTATTCAAGCAAAATATAACATAAACTCTTTCTATCTTCAGCAAATCCCAAGCCGTCAGAAAAAGATTTTTGAGGAAGCTCATGAACTGAGTGAAGATCACCATAAGAAATATTTGGCAAAGCTCAGGTCTATTAATCCTCCATGTGTGCCTTTCTTTGGTAAGTAGGATTTTATTTTTGATGAAAATAACAATTGTTTCTCCTTCAGTTGATGGAAATGAGTAGAAATGAATAGTTTCTGCTATTTGCTATTATCTGGAATAGCCAGACCTCCATAACTATGCTTCAGTATGACAGCGTTTAGTATAAAAGAAGCCAGTATTACCATATTTCAATAGGATCTAATGGCCTGATTTTTCAGGTATCTTCAGGTATTAGCTTCAAATACAAAGGGGGATAAGGCCATGGAGGACTTGGAATGTTAAGACAACAAGCTTATGCTGGTCAGAAGGAGACAGGAAGCCAGTGTAGGTATTTAAGGAGCAGGGGCTGCCATGTGATCACAGTGACAAGAGAGACACATGTTTAACAGCAAAGTACTGAAATACGCTCCTTCATGGCGAAGGAGCCTTGTCCTGGCGAAGGGGCTTGCGTAGCTCAATGAAGCTATGAGCTATACCGTGCGGGGCCACCCAAGACGGACAGGTCATAGCAGAGAGCTCTGACAAAACGTGATCCACTGGAGAAGGAAATGGCAACCCACTCCAGTATCTTTGCCATGAAAACCCCATGGACAGTACCAAAAGGCAAAAAGATATGACACCGGGAGATGAGCCCCTCAGGTTGGAAGGTGTCCAATATGCTACTGAGGAAGAGCAGAGGGCTAGTACTAGTAGCACCAGAAAGAATGAAGCGACTGGGTCAAAGCCGAAAGGACACTCAGTTGCAGATGTATCTGGTGGTGAAAGGAGAGTCCGATGCAGTAAAAATCTGTATTCCATAGGAACCTGGAATGTAAGATCCATGAATCAAGGCAAGCTGGATGTGGTCAAACAAGAGATGACAAGACTGAACATCGACATCTTAGGAATCAGTGAACTAAAATGGACAGGAATGGGTGAATTTAATTCGGATGACCATCAGGTATACTACTGCGGGCAAGAATCCCTCAGAAGAAATGGAGTAGCCTTCACAGTCAATAAAAGAGTAGGAAAAGCAGTACTGGGATACAATCTCCAAAATGACAGAATGATCTCAGTTCGAATCCAAGGCAAACCATTCAACATCACAGGAGTCCAAGTCTGTGCCCCAACCACTGGTGCTGAAGAGGCTGAAGTTGACCGGTTCTATGAAGGCCTAATACACCTTCTAGAATTAACACCAAAAAAATGATGTCCTTATTATCATGGGGGATTGGAATGCTAAAGTAGGAAGCCAAAAGATAACTGGAATAAGAGACAAGTTTGGCCTTGGAGTACAAAATGAAGCAGGGCACAGGCTGGCAGAATTTTGTCAAGAGAATACGATGGTCATAGCAAACACTCTTTTCCAACAACCCAAGAGACGGCTCTACACATGGACATCACCAGACGGTCAACACAGAAATCAGATTGAATATGTGCTCTGCAGCCAAAGATGGAGAAGCTCTATACAGTCAGTAAAAACTAGACCAGGAGCTGACTGTGGCTCAGATCATGAGCTTCTCGTTGCAAAATTTAGGCTTAAATTGAAGAAAGTAGGGAAAAGCACTAGGCCACTCAGGTATGACCTAAATCATAACCCTGATGAATACACAGTAGAGGTGACAAATAGATTTAAGGAATTAGATCTGATAGAGTGCCTGAAGAACTATGGATGGAAGTTCACAACATTGTACAAGAGGTAGCAACTAAAACCATCCCAAAGAAAAAGAAATGCAAGAAAGCAAAATGGCTGTCTGAGGAAGCTTTACAAATAGCTGAGGAAAGAAGGGAAGCGAAAGGCAAGGGAGAAAAAGATACACCCAATTGAATGCAGAATTCCAGAGAATAGCTAGAAGAGATAAGAATGCCTTCTTAAATGAACAGTGCAAAGAAATAGAAGAAAACAATAGAATAGGGAGGACCAGAGATCTCTTCAAGAAAACTGGAGATATGAAGGGAAAGTTTCATGCAAAGATGGGCATGATAAAGGACCAAAATGGCAGGGACCTAACAGAGGCAGAAGAGATTAAGAAGAAATGGCAAGATTACACAGAGGAACTATGCAAGAAAGAGCTTAACATCCCTGATAACCACGATGGGGTGGTCACTGACCTCGAGCCAGACATCCTGGAATGTGAAGTCAAATGGGCCTTAGGAAGTCTGAGCAACAACAAAGCTAGTGGAGGTGATGGCATTCCAGCTGAGCTATTCAAAATCCTAAAAGACAATGCAGTAAAAGTGCTACACTTAATATGCCAGCAAATTTGGAAAACTCAACAGTGGCCACAGGATTGGAACAGGTCAGTTTACATTCCGATCCCAAAGAAGGGCAATGCCAATGAATGTTCAAACTACCTCACCGTTGCACTCATTTCACATGCTAACAAAGTTATGCTCAAACTCCTACAAGCTAGGCTCCAGCAGTATGTGGACCGAGAACTACAAGAAGTACAGGCAGGTTTTCGAAGAGGGAGAGGAACTAGAGATCAAATTGCCAGCATACACTGGATCATGGAGAAAGCTAGGGAGTTCCAGAAAAACATCTACTTCTGCTTCATTGATTATGCCAAAGCCTTTGATTGTGTGGATCACAACAAATTATGGCAGGTTCTTAAAGAGACAGGAGTACCAGACCATCTTATTTGTCTCTTGAGAAACCTATTTGTGGGTCAAGAAGCAACAGTGAGAACTGGGTACGGAACCACTGATTGGTTCAAAATTGAGAAAGGAGTTCGGCAAGGCTGTATACCATCGTCCTGCCTATTTAACTTATATGCAGAGCACATCATGAGAAAGGCAGGCCTAGATGAATCACCAGTTGAAATTAAGATTGCTGGGAGAAATATCAACAACCTCAGATATGCAGATGATACCACTCTAATGGCAGAAAGTGAAGAGGAACTAAAGAGCCTCTTGATGCAGGTGAAAGAGGAGAGTGCAAAAGTCCGGTCTTCTCACTTCCTGGCAAATAGAAGGGGAAGAAATGGAAGTAGTGACAGATTTTATTTTCCTGGGCTCCAAGATCATCACAGATGGGGGACTGCAGCCAAGAAATTAACAGACGCTTGCTCCTGGGGAGGAAAGCTATGGCAAATCTAGATAGCATACTAAAAAGCAGAGACATCGCCCTGCCAACAAAAGTGCATATAATCATGGCTATGGTTTTCCCAGTTGCAATGTATGGCTGTGAAAGCTGGACCATAAGGAAGGCTGAGCGCCGAAGGATTGAGGCCTTTGAATTTTGGTGCTGGCGGAGACTCCTGAGAGTCCCTTGGACAGCAAGGCAATCAAACCGGTCAGTCCTAGAGGAGATCAACCCTGACTGCTCTTTAGAAGGCAAGTTCCTGAAGATGAAACTCAAATACTTTGGCCACCTAATGAGAAGGAAGGACTCCCTGGAGAAGAGCCTAATGCTGGGAACAATGGATGGCAAAAGAAGAAGGGGACGGCAGAGCATGATGTGGCTAGATGGAGTCACTGAGCTTGAGTGGACTGCAGGGGATGGTGGAGGACAGGAAGGCTTGGAGGAATGTTGTCCATGGGATCGCAATGGGTCGGACACGACTTCGCGACTAACAACAACAACTGAAATAGGCATACAAGGCCAGGATGAAATAAGAGAAGGGCTAAATGGAGCAAAATGTAGAATAAATGAATAAAATAATGCAATAAATCTGTCATGAACCTTCTTCATGCGAGCAACATGCTGTACATTGGAGACTTCCAAAGAAAAGGTGGCAATGGTGATAATGTCAGAAGGAATTGGAGCTAGCTTTCAATGGAAGGAAGTAACTGAAAGAACTGAAAGAGCAAAAAATCAGAGAGTGACTGTTTTCTTAGTGAGGGACTAGCAGTGTCAGATGAAACAGCAGAAGCACAACAGAAATAATGGTCAACACTGAATGGGAATGAGATTGGGAGAGGGGGAGGACAGATGCATGCCATGATTCTTAAAAAGAAAGCTTGAGAAGCACTGAAGAAAATGGAAGGAAAAGATTAAGAAGTTATGAAAGATGAAGAAGACTTCAGCTCAGAGAAAGGTGTCACAAGGAGTAGTTTCCTGCCAGAGTTGCCTCATCATGACCTTTGTCACCATCTTCAGGCACTAGCCAGGCAATTGCCTTGGTTTTGCTGACCATGTGTAGAAATGAAAGCTGACCTTGGTCTTGGTGACATTGTTGACTGGAAAAAGATTGAAGGGATGGTTTAGCAGCAAGGCAAACTCATCTGTTTGGAGGGGTGGAAATTGGGTCTCTCTTGATTGGCTCTTGAGAAGTTGTCAGGATGTGAATTTTAACTCTTCCAAAGTTTTTGTGCCTCTAATCTTCTCTCTACTTTTCTAAGGAACTACCAGGTACACAGTTTTGTATATTGCATTTTTCCATGTTCCTTGTAGGAATTTATTTAACCAACATCTTGAAAACAGAAGAAGGCAATCCTGAATTTCTGAAACGACATGGAAAAGAACTCATTAATTTCAGTAAACGAAGGAAGGTGGCCGAGATAACAGGAGAAATCCAGCAGTACCAAAACCAGCCATACTGCCTAAGAGTAGAACCTGACATCAGGGTGAGCACTTCTGTTTATGCAATAGAGATTAGGTTCTTGTTTAATGTCACAGGCAACTCATTCAGGTTGAACCCTCTCTTCTGAGCAGCATCTCATGCTGATTTAATTGATACTGAATGTATTTTCAGCAGTTAGTTTTTCTGTTTAACAAAATTGTCATTTAGAATGACAGTCCAAGTGCCCTTGATTTTCCATTTTTTAAGAAATGGAATATCCTAAATCCTACTGCTTATTGCTATCAAGGGAAAATTCTGACTCCATGATAATTTTAAAGGCGGAGCCTATGTTTTTTTTTCATGCAGTCAGAACATGTAGAATACATGTGAATGTCAGCAGCCAAAAAAACTATAATACAGGAAAATTTTCTCTTGATGCGGTAATCAGAAAGAATTATATTCTTCCACTTATGGTTAAAGCAAGGCTTAGGCAGATCAGTCTTGGAGCATGTGGGAAAGCATTCCTCCCATTCCAGCCTTTCCTGTTCAAGAGAAAGGCTTTTGCTGCTTCTTTCCACAAATTGGCCTTTAGTGACTCTTTGACATAGGAGAGCCAGTGTGGTGTAGCGGTTAAGAGCATGAGACTGGGACTCAGGCGGTCTAGGTCCTAGTCCCTGCTCAGTCATGGAGCCACCTGGGTGATTTTTGGCCAGTCACAGACTCACAGCCCAACCTACCTCACAGGGTGATTGTTCTGGGGATAAGACTGAGAGTAGATGAAAGAGAAATATGTAAGCCACTTTGAGTTTGTTGTAAGAAAAAAGACATGGTATAAATCTAATAAATAAATAGAGACGATGTCTACTGCCTTTCCCAACACTAGATTAAACAGAGTAGGGATGGAACTAAACTAATCCTTTTTACCATTTTGATTGATCTGAGGTACTTGTTCATAACTAATGAACCCCTAAGTCTCCAGTTCTAAAATGCTGACTTGTTAATTTGGAAGGACCTGAACTCCTTGGAATTGGGTTTTGGCTTCTTGATGATTGCAACCACTTGGAGATGGTATAGTGCATTTTGTGTAGTGCTTGTTCCTACACATCATGGAATGTGAGCTGTCAAAGAATGGAGAGAAAAGGGGGGTGGGATGATGATTGGAAAAAATAATGGAAGGGATTAAAAGCAGAAAGGGAACTGTGGAGGAGGGAAGACAAAGGAAAGTAGAGGAGGGAAAAGTCAAGTGCAAGCATTATCAGTGGAGACCTGCTATGGAAAAGGGCCAAGACCTACAGTAGGTAGTTCTGTGCATAAGAGCAGCCTCAGTGAAACTGATCTTGGAGTCTGAATGCTTGTGTTGGGTGTTCTTTCATGTATTATTTTTTCTGGGTTGCTTGCATCTTTAAAAATTACATATTTTATTTGTTTGTTATATTGTTCAATTTATATCCCACCTTTCCTCCAAGAAGGCATACATGATCCCCTCCACTCCATTTTCTCCTCCCAACAACTCTGTGGGAAAGTTCAGAGTCAGTGACTGACCAAAGTCTTCCAGTGAGCTTCACCACTTTGTGGGAACCTCAACACAGATCTCCCCAGTCCAACCAATCCTCCCTAGATCTCCAACCCTAATCATTACATGACACCGTCTCTCAAAAAATTAAACCACGTCTATAAAGCCTTCTTTGGTGGACAGAAGAGGAAAAAACTTTGAACTACTACAAAGATCAAAGGCGACTTACATTGTATCTGGGCTAAAACTTTTCCCTCTAGATACAATTCAGCAGCAGGCTACATTGTCATCAGTCCTGAGTTATAAAAGGGCCACAAATCTCTTGGCTTTCACTTTCATCTGTCTGTACTCAAGGGGAAGCTGTTAATCTACCTGCCGCACACAGAGTCAGATATTACCCCCTCCCCAGATTTGTCCAAATAGGAGACTGTAACCTTATATGAATACTCTTGTCAAGTGTTGGCTACTGTTGCTTAAGGGTTTTCATGCATTGCATATTTCATCATATTAATCTTGAATGTTTTGGTTTTCAGAGATTTTTTGAAAATCTGAATCCGATGGGAAATAGCCTGGAAAAAGAATTTGCTGATTCTCTTTATAATAAGTCGCTAGAAATAGAACCACGTAATGTCAAGCCACCCCCAAGATTTGTAAGTATCCAGACGTCATTCCTCAACATTAGCAGTAAATTGCCATTGCATTCTTTGAACTTAAAGAGCTATATGAAATAGATTTTTAAAGAAAGAAATGGAAAATAATACAATAGTAGAATGTTCAGATTAACCTTGGCAGTTATAAGCAGCCTATAAATACACGTATGTATGTGTGTATAAATAAACTGTATTATGAATTTTGGAATGGTTGTCCTTGCAGCCCAAAAAATACAACTATTCTCTCAAATCTCCGGGCATTCGTCCATCAAACCCAAGGCCAGGCACCATGAGGCACCCTACACCACTGCAGCAGGAGCCAAGAAAAATCAGCTATAGTCGTGTCCCTGAGAGTGAAACAGAGAGTACAGCTTCTGCACCAAACTCTCCAAGAACACCACTCACCCCACCACCTCCATCCTCCACTTCCAGCACTACAGATGTGTGTAGTGTGTTTGATTCTGATCCTGCAACTCCTTTTCATTCAAGTAGGTGCTATAGCTTGGGCTGGGTTTTTTTTATCTTTTAAAATTGGCTGGCCCATGTTGCATTCTGTGTGTGCTTTTTGATTGTATCAAAGCACAGGAATGAGTGAGAACAGGATCTCCTGGATGAAGTGTGATTTCCTTCCAATACTGTGATTTACAAACAAGACTGAGATGTACATTATAATGATCCCAATTTGTGTGTGTGTGTGATATATATGTGTGTGTGTTGGCTAAGCACTGGTAACAAGGATACGTATCCCCTTCACTATCCATTTGCCAGGCTAAGCTGCAGAAAAACTGAAGACAAGTTGTTTTACAGGAATAGTTAGATTTAAATGCTTCACTTTCCCCCTAGCCAACACATCTCCTCCTCCAAGCTGCATTACCACCCTGTTCTTTGCTTTAAAGTATAAGACATTAGTCATTTTTATTTGTAGTCCAAGCCATTTATTTGGATGAAACAGATTTATTTTAAAAGTATGGGAGCAGAAACTGTGTGATGCCCACCCACTTCAGCTGACAGTTTTTTGAGGTGAATGACGGTTGAATTCATCATGACAGTTTTGTGATTATTTTCTAAGTTTTTTCTTTTCTTTCCTTTTTAGATTGAATTTGTTTGCTTCTGTGCCAAATATGTGTGCAATTCCAACATTAAAATGATAGTAGAAATTAAGAAGGACTTTATTAAGTAATTAAGGAAGTTGTTTTATGAGTGCTTCATATGGCATACTTTGACACATAGCTGCAACAATTTAGACTGCAAACTTGCTCCATATCACTGTACAAATGAGCATTAGACATACGTAATTTAAATTCTCCCATGTCAACTGTAACCGGATTCATTGTGTGTGACACACTGCTTATTCAAGTTTTATTGTCCTGTTCCAATGTTCCAGTTTGGGTCTGGAACAGCTGTGCTTGCAAATGAACCTGAACCAGAACTGAACCAAAATATTAATGATTTGCCCCCCTGAGTACAACTTAGTCTTGCTATGCTGCCTTACCTTCTTAAATACCAACCTCCTTAAATACCAACTGTGGAGAAGGGGCCCAGCTTTCTCACAATGCAACATTTACAGATAGATTCTTCAGATTTGGAATATATGATAAATGGGGTAGGGAGAGAAAAAGTTGACTCTGAAAATAAAGATTAACAAGAGAAATTAGTCAGACCGCAACTGAGAACCAAGTTGTCTTGGGCACAGGGGTCAGGGGAGGCACTGTAATAAGTAGGAGAGGAGAATGGATTCCTAGACCCAATAAGCTGTTGCCAGGCCAAACTGGCAGACAATTACATAATGTCATGTGTTCTCACTGTTCTGTTCACCAGCAGCATGAACCACCCTGAAGGTGGAGTCAGGTTTTTGGGAAAAGGAAAGTAGGAAGGGGCTGTTTCAGTTTGGAATCAGCTCTTCACTTGGGCAGGACCTACTCCCACAGATTATGCAGTATGTTAACAACACCCTGCATCGCAGCAAAACCTGCTAAGCTCCAGTAAAGATTTGCATTTTATAAGCTTTTTATTTAATCTGCTGAAAGAAAAACGGGGGGGGGGGGAGGAATGTGCTCCCCTCATCCATTCTTGCAGTCACCTGTCCTTGAGTAAGGTTTCACTTTGATTTTGGCTCTCTGCTACTTGTTTATCTTCTTCCCTTAAGTCTCTCATTCTCTTCTTGGTATATATTGTTACTAAGCTCTCTGGCTCTCTTGGGGCCCACCCACCATTCAGTTTCCCAGGTTTCATGGTCTTCATTTGCCCAGTATGTAGCAGATGCTATTACATTATGAAAACAAAGCTGGTCTCTCCCTGGATGAGAGACCACTCAGAAGCCCCATGTGACTGAGTGCTGAGCTTCCAAAGGAGAAACTGCTTTGGACAAAGAGAAAACTTCCCAACACCTTTACTTAGCAGCATATCTGCTCTCCCCACAGTTCTGACTAGAATAACCTCTCCCTTCTGATCCTTATATGTCCTTGACTTCACAGTAATTCAGCAGGGGGAAAGGCCATAGGTAAGTGATGGCCACTTTTCAGCGTTGTTTCATATGTTACATTTTAAGTAATTAAAGAGTACTTACATAAAAATAATAATAAAACCTGAATGAGAGAGATAAACTATGGTTTTTATATATCCCCAGGGTCTGCTTCTGTGTCCTCCATAAATTTTCCAAAAAATTCTGATGGAGTTGCTATTCCCCCTCCTATTCCTCCCCGAAGACGTCCAGAATCTGCACCTGCAGAATCCTCTCCATCAAAGGTAATGTTTCCAGAGAAAGAGGGAAGGGACTAGTTCATTATGCCATCCATGCCTTACCCATAGGATGGAATTGAAATAAACCAAAGCTTTTATGATGATAAAACTTTAAAATAGATCACACACAGATGCATCCACCATATTTGTTGGCTTTGGTTGCTACCTAGTGTAAGAATTAAATGAACTTACTTGGTTCTGAAAGAGTCAGTGCAGGATGAAGTCTTTGCATTTTACCATCTTTTCCCAAAATAAGTCTTTGGCTTTCCCTCTCCTTTAACCCTGTCCACCCACCACTGCTCACTGGTTGTAAAGGGCTCAGATATCTTCTCTCAGAGTAGCAGTTCTGTTATATAGGTCTGAACCAAACCAGTGCCCCAAATTCGCCATCCTATTCTTTGGTAATAAGATGGACTGGGGGATTTCAGTTATCCTAAAATGGGGGAACCATTTCACTTTACGATTGGCAATGATTTGTGGTGGATTGCTTACTGTAGCAGGATTAGCCTTTTAAATATTTATAAAACTGCCAACTGTGAGGGTAGCTCCTCACCACTCCAGTATTTACCCTAATGTGGTGGCCAAAGCAAGAATTCAGGCCAACCCCATGTTTCCTCACTTCCTGCTTGCTGCTGGAATGGAAGAATGTGCTGTAGATTTGGAAACTTGGCACCAGCTAGAGCCCTTGCTGAGGGAGAGAAGAAATTGCTTTTCAAAAGCACCAACTTTTAAAAGGTGCCATAGGTGGCTGTACCAAAAGGGTTACTCCTTCCCAAACTCAGTTTGTGCCCTACAAAATTCTACCTATTTTTGGTGGCAGGGAGAGACGCCCTTTCCCCAGTTGAGGCAA
Organism: Varanus komodoensis; assembly: GCF_004798865.1. NCBI lineage: Eukaryota > Metazoa > Chordata > Lepidosauria > Squamata > Varanidae > Varanus > Varanus komodoensis. Next base: position 61,117,270 of record NW_025335568.1, read on the forward strand.
GCCCTGTAACATACAATGAAGCATTGTGGAATATGGGTCTATTATTATCAAGGATGTTTATTGAACATTGTAACATATATAAATGCCCTTTGTGTTGGGAGTGAGAAGGATGGTTACTCTTGGCACACATTCTCAAGGCTTCCTGATTAGGACTCAGAGAAGGAGCAGGGGGAGGCTACAGAATGTGGGCCAATTCCAGACTTTGAAACAAGATGAGTGGAGGCACTTATCTCAAGGCCAGACTCCCCAGGTGCTTAGGCATCCTCTGAGAATAACCAAGATGTACAGTTATCAGGAAGGGGCTTCGAACAGGGAATTTCTTGGAGACAGATGAAGCATCTCTTGACCCCATGATGCAATGCTGGCAGAGGAGGGAAGCCCAGTTAGAGGATCTGCATGCAGAGAGGGGGCATGCTTGTTTCCAAAAGGCCCCTCTTATTTATTTTATTTAAAATATTTATTTAAAACATTTCTATGCCTCCCCATTTGCCGAAGCCTCGGGGCGGCTCACAACATAAATTAAAATATAATACATTAAAAATATAAAACAAATTAACAATATAAAATAAGTCGCCCTGGCCAGATAAAATAAGCAAATAATATTAACAATTAAAATGACGTTTAAATAAAAAGGTCTTCTCCTGGTGCCGAAAAACAAATAACAACGGCGCCAGGCGGACCTCTCTGGGGAGCGCATTCCATAGATTGGGTGCCACCGCAGAGAAAGCCCTCCTCTGAGTACCTACCCTCCTAATTTCCTTCACGGAAGGTTCCCGGAGAAGGGCCTCTCCCGCAGATCTCAAGGGGTGGGCGGGCGTGTATGGATGTAAGCGCTTCTTCAGGTAACCAGGACCCAAGCCGTTTAGGGCTTTATAGGTCATCACCAACACCTTGAATTGGGCCCGGACTTCAATGGGAAGCCAGTGAAGCTGACGGAGGACTGGAGTCATGTGAACATAACGCCCAGTCCCCATCAGCAGCCTGGCAGCTCTGTTTTGAACCAATTGAAGTATCCGGACCGTCTTC